>NC_057409.1:12971833-13233867 GCF_019320065.1 Cervus canadensis
ACCCTATTTTGGGCACATCTTCATCTTTTTAAAACCATATCCAGAAGCCTCAAAAAGAGAAGTAGTCCAGGCCTCCCTTCATCTCTGAGAAGCTCTGCATACAGACTGAGGGACAGTTGCCCAGAGAGGAAGAGTGACTTGCCGAAGGTCATGCAGCGAGCCAGTGTCAGAGTCCAGACCAGAATCCAGGCCTCTTGACCCCTAGCCAGATCTCTCCGAGTTCTAAAGGACACCTGACAAACCTGCTCTTACATGTCCCAGTCCTTAAGTGGCCTCAGGAGACACCATTAATGCTGGTCACCCTCGCCCAGACCTCTCCACAGATGGCCCCACCTGGACATCTCACAAGCACCTCAGGCTCCGTGGCTCCAACTCTATATTAACCACCTTTCTCTTGAAATCGTTCCCCTCCTGTGACCCTCTCCTCCCATCCTTAGCCACTCAAGACAGAAGCATAGGTGTTACCCTGGGCACCTCCCTCGCCATCACCCTTACAACCTCTAACTAGCCAGCAAGACCCGTCCATGCTGCCCGTCTTCTCCATCTCTTAAACCAACCTACTTTTCCCATTCCCTTCACCGCCACACGAACTTCAGTCTCTTCCTTTCGCCCCTCATCTATCAGAAGAACCTCTCCCCCTCCAGTTTGCACTTTCCTTCAACAAAAGCTGCAGCACCTACTGTGGGCTGGCGCTGTCATCTGTGCTGGGACTCAGGGGCAGATGAGATCCTGGCTGCCAGACAGACTGTAGGGAACCTACCTCTGACCATGCCTCTCCCTGACCCAGATCCCTTGCATGGCTCCCCATCAGCCCTGGGGGTCAAGTGCAAACTCCCCATCCAGGTATTCACATTCCTGGACCCTCTATCCTCCAGAGAACCATCCAGGCTGATCTCCTGCTCTTCTGCCCCTTCCAAGGTGATCCAAACAAGCTAGTGTCCATTCTCCCAAATACATCAGCTCAAAAGATATCTCCTCCAGGAAGCTGCCTTGCCTGAGCCCTCACACCTGGCAGAATGAGTTTTGCCCTCCTCTGGAATCCCAGCAAAACCCAAGGTACATATATATCTGCCTCCCAGACTGAGCCGTGACTCCTGGGGCCCAGGGGACCAAGCCAATGCTGGCACGGAGCCTGGCACCAAGAGGCACCCATAGGTTGTGTGGATTAGATGGACTAACATGTAAAAGGGTAGAGAAGTCCAACTATATTTTTCATTCATTCATTCCAGTGTCTACACCCTTGTCGTTTTCTGGAAGCTCCTCCAGTTGCTTAACCTCCAGTTGTTAAACCTAGTTTAACCTCCAGTTGTTTAACCTAAATCCCTCTGCTGTAATTACTGAAGTTTATGCCTATTCCTTCCCTAAGTCTACCCTCTGGGCCCCTCCTTGCTCCATAGCACAGAGCGTTCAGACTTCCCCTTGTCTGGGTGACTAGTCAGCAAGAACAAAAATCTGTGAGGTACATCAAAGAAAGGCTGGCCTGTGGCCTCACCAGGGTCTCAAGATCTGGGCCGGGGCACAGAGCTTTCCAACAGTCTCAGGAAGAATGTGCCTCTGAGACTGGCGAGGCAGGCCTTGCGGTTTGAAGCAGTGAGTCACCTTCTGGCTGCAAGTCAAGGAGCTCTCACTGAGCCCTTGTTTGGAGAAGGCACCCGCCAGCAAGACCGGAGGGAGAGACGGCTGGGGAAGCAGAGATGCCAGGAGACAGGGAGATGCGCTCAGAGTCAGGGACCCCAGGGCAGAGATAGAGGGTGAAGAAGGAGCCACCCAGCCCAACGGGAGAGAGACAGACAGACAGAAGGACCCAGACAACCTGAGACAGGAACGACGCGCGGGAGAGAGAGAGCAGAAATTCAGGCGCAGGGCAGAGGGAGAGGAAGAGTGAGCAAAGGCAGAGCGAGGCAAGGAGTAGAAGGCCTAATCGGACGACTGAAGCAGAGAGGTCCCAGGGCTCCCCGCGCGCTCTTTCCTCCCCGTCTCATCTCCCACCCGCAGCCCGGCCCGGACGTGGATGAGAGCGGAGCCAATGAGCTGCAAGACCTGGGCATTACGTCACCAGAACCAGCTGCCATTGGTTGGCCCAGTCACCGGGGCTGGCTGTTGCTATGACAGCGCAGGCTGGCGCAGGGCAGGAATTCTAGGCTGAGGCTCCGGGTGGGAGAGCCCAATTTCCCAGCTCTTTCGAGCCTATGGCGGGGCGTGGGACTCTCTCATCTCTCCCCTACTCCACCCCCCTCTCAACCCGAAGGACCTAAACTCCTCCAGAGGCTCTCATTTACACACACACCCCGTTGTCGCCTGGCCTCCAGTAGGGGAATTAAGGCATTCATCCTGCAAATAGCGGTGAGCACCATCCGCCGGCCAGGTGACGCCTGGGTTCTGCAGATACAGAAATGAGCACACCTCCATCCGTCCCTTACGGAGCCCCCAGTCTGAGCAAGCCAGTGCTTCAACCGAAAATCACAAGACAGTGTGCTGAGGTTTAAAAGGATGGTGTGCCCTCAACCTGGCAGGGTAGGAAGGCTTCCAGGAGAAAGAGATGCCAAGGTGGGACCTGAAGGAGGAAGGGTGGGGGAAGGGAATTCCAAGCAGAGGAAACAGCCTGTACAAAGACTGGGAGGCAAGAGAGAGCAAGGAACACTTGGGGTCCTACAGCAGGAAATTAGATGGTTAGGAGACGAGGGTGACTGAAAAAGAAGAGGAGTCGAAGTAAACAGAGGGCTTGCAAGTCATGCTAAGGAATCCTGGACCATATTCCCAGCAGGGTTTGGAGAGGGGAGATTAGGTTAAGTTGCACCGTAGGAAGGTCTTCACTCTTGCTGCTGTGTGGAGGATGGGCTGGAGAGGGATATTTCAAGGACCTGGGAGATGACTAGGACTCCTGAGTGGAGATTGGGAGAACCAAATTCAGGAGGGAGTGTAAAGCAGGTGGCACCACAGGTCTGAGGACTGAATGGTTGTCACCACTGCACCTGGGAAGTTGGGAGGGCTTTCCTGCCTTCCAGACAAGATCATCACTCCCCCTTCTATACAACACTGATATTCCGTATAAGAGTCGGGCATGACTGATGTGACTTAGCAGCAGCAGCAGCAGCAACATTTTGAGTCATGCTGCACTGAGAAGATGTCTGTGTGTTTTCATGTCTGCCCCACCATACACACATCTCCAGACTGTTGTTCACCTCTGTACTCCCAGCACTGGGCACAGAGCCTCATCCCAAGTACAAGTTCATAACACTGATCCAAACCCCGATCATCTCCCAACCCATGACCTGACCCTGGCCCCAGCCCCCATCCATCCTCCCCACCTTCCATGTACTTCTTTCTTAACTTAGAGTCAAGCTGTAGCCACCAACTACAAGTGCCCTCTGCTATCATGTCTCTCCCTCCTCTCAGCCCCCAGCACAAAAGAAAAGTCTCCTCTCTTAGGTCCTGATTTTCAAAGACTGATGGGGCCTATTTTCTGGTTAGCAGGGTCATTACAGTACAGTCATAGGGTTGTTATTGAGAATTAAATAAGGTTTGTTGCCTGGCACATAGTTACTATCCAATCAATCAGATAGCGATGACATTATTATTATGGAGCATTACAGGAGGATGGAAAAGTTAGGACTCTAATATGCCTCAGCTCTGCACTGGGATATGGGCGTTTGCTTAGCTCATCATGAAGAGATGTTTTGACTCCTCGTGTGTCTCACGTACTTGCTATACACTCTCTTGGGGAAAACACAAGACAAGTATGATGGTGAGACAAGAATCGTGGATTTTTGTCATGATGCCATGTTAATACCATCAAGTCTCACCTGCATCCCTAAAACAATGATTACGGATTAGCTCTTCCAAGTAAGACAGGCTGCTGCTGCTGCTGCTGCTAAGTCGCTTCAGTCATGTCCGACTCTGTGCGACCCCATAGACGGCAGCCCACCAGGCTCCCCTGTCCCTGGGATTCTCCAGGCAAGAACACTGGAGTGGGCTGCCATTTCCTTCTCCAATGTGTGAAAGTGAAAAGTGAAAGTGAAGTCACTCAGTCGTGTCCAACTCTTTGCGACCCCATGGACTGTAGCCTACCAGGCTCCTCCGTCCATGGGATTTTCCAGGCAAGAGTACTGGAGTGGGTTGCCATTTCCTGCTCCACAAGACAGGCTAGCAGCTTCTTAAGTGTCAAGAGAATCAATTCAGATCTTACAGTCAATGACTCTTCCAGGATGTCAGGGCTGGTAGTGTCTTTAGTTAAAATCCTCTCGTTCAACCTGTGTGGGATTTTGTTGTTGTTGTTTTAGTTTGGTTTTGGTTTTGGCAGGCCACTCTGCTTACAGGATCTTAGTTCCACAACCAGGGATTGAATCTCCTGAATATGGTTCTCCCCATCTCCACTTAGGAGTCCTAGCCATCCCACTGGTCCTTGCAATAGCCCCCTCCAGCCCGTCCTCCACACAGAAGCAAGAGGTTCAATCCCTGGCAGTGAAAACATGGAGTCCTAACCACTGGAACACCAAGGAATTCCCAACCTTTGGTTTTAGAGATGCAGAAATTGAGGGCCAGAGAAGAGAAGTGATTGCCTGGAGTTGTACAGTTGAGTTGTGTGGCAGAATAAGGAGATATTGTAGGTGTACCAACTTCTAATCCACTGCATTTTTCCAACTCTTTTCTGACTTGCAATTGAATGGTGGTTAGAACTTTCTCCAGCCCAGGGCACATTTGGGGTCTTCACATACATTACTACTTTAGACATTAATGACAATCCTGCAAGGTGGATATGATTAGTCTCATTTGAAAGTCTCAGAGAGATAAAGTGACTCACCCAAGACTACACAACCTTACTGAGTCGAACCCAGGTCTATCATATTCCAAAGCCCACAGTCTTGGCACTATAGTATGTTGATTCTAGGACCACTCGATAGGGTTTGTTTGGGACTTGTGGGCATCCGAAAGAGTTGCCAACATAATTCACTGAAAGAAGAAGAGGTGAAAAGAAAAAAGAAGAGGTGAACCCCTCTATGTGATAAAAATAAAAGAGGCCCTAGAATCTTTTACATGTTTGTGTCTTATATACCCATCCTGTTTTGCAGAAGCGCTCCTTAAAATAATCATATGACTCATGAAGTTACATCCCAGCCTGAGGATCTAGGAGGGGACTACCTCAGAGGCTGATCAAAGACTTGAGCACATTTACATAGCTGAATGGGAGAAGGTTGCCACGCAGGGCCACACAGAGGTTTGCACCTGGGGAAAAGGTACCAGCAAGCTGGAAGGTAGAAGGCAAGCAGGGTGGGGTTAGTAGGTTCTGGAATTCCATTGAGTATTTTGAATTGTTCTTATGGCCCAAGGGAAAAAGGGGTCATCCCTCAATGCCAGGCTTCAGAGTCCCTGTTAGTTGGAAGTGTTTTCATAATCCAGGAGCAACGGAACCTGGTAACAGAAGTGACTGGGATGAAGGCTTAAAAAAGTGCTCATAAAGAAGAATTGAGAGTTTTTAGCCAGGATCTCAAAACTGAGTCAAGACAGCACTCATGAAATGATGTGTTATTGGGATGACAGCTGGGAGCTGTGGGCAGGGCTGGGGCCTGTTTTAGAAGCACAACTGACAGGACTTATTGGTGGATACTCTGCATATGGACTTGAGAAAAAGAGAGGAATCTTGAATGACCATGACCTTTCAGAAGCAGAGAGCCTGGTTTTCAAGAACAGCTCTCCCACTGAAAACAAATAAAGATTCTTGATAAAAATTTAAAAGTCTCTCCAAAGCAGTGATGAACTCGTGAGATCATAAGAAATGAGCAGGGCAAGTTGGAAGGAAATATAAAAACTCAGAGAGGAAGGCGGTCACAGAAGCCACTTTTGCCCTAAGGACATTGACCAAGAATAATACAGAGTAGACACAAATAAACAATGTCAAAAATAAAAGGGGGTGGGGCTTCAGTGAGGATGCTACAGACATCAAAAAGCAGAGGACATGGTGAAAGTGTTCCTGCCCAGGAAGTTTGAAGTTCTAGGTGAGATGGACAAATCCCTAGAAAAACAGAGCTTCCCCATACAGACTCAAGAAAAAAAAACATGTTACAACCACTTTGGAAAAGACTTTGGCTTTTTCTGGGAAAGCCAAAAATAGATACACTCTGTGACCAGCAATAATAGTTATAGGTACATACCTTAACCAAATTCATGCATTTATGTATCATTAAAATGTATAAGAATATTTTTAGAAGCACAGAAGCACATTCATATCAGCTAAAAATTGAAAACAACCCAAAGATCCATCAAGAGTAAAATGTGGCATATACATTTTAGTGGAATAATATGCGACAATAAAAATGTATGAACCACAGTTACACACAACGACAGGAAGAATATTAGAAACATAAGTTTGAAAGGAAGGAAGAAGACACGAAAAAATGTATTGAGGGTGACTCCATCAATATAAAGTTGAAATATAGGAAAAATTAAAATATAATATAAATACATGTATTTTCTTTTCAGCATTTACAAGAAATTTTTGAGTGTTGGCAGTGTTATTTCTTGGCCAAGATTATAAATTTCTTGGGTGTTTATTTGTTAAGTTAGTTTTTGGGAGGTTTTTTTTGCATACTTTCTGCTCAAAAGAATGTGGCTAAGCACCTGGATGAATAATGATGCCAACTTCAGATTTGGAAAGTTTTAGGAGAGGGGATGAAATGAGAAGATGGAAAATCCATTTTTGCCTTATAAAGGTTGACTTATCCGTTGGGCATTCAAGAGGTGATCTTGAGTGTGCAACTGGTTATAGGATTTCAGAAGAGACCCAACACTCCCTTTTGACTGAGTGGAAGAAGATATTTATAACAGACATATCTGACAAAGAACTCACATCCAGAACTCATAAAGAACTTCAACAAATGAAGGAAAAGTTAGACCACCTTCTAGAAAAATGGGCAAGAGACTTGAGCACACTAGATATTAGTGTAAGAAATTTTACAATGGGTAGTTTTATGGGAATAAAGTGAAATGCAGTGGCATGGAATCCCCCTGTTGATTTGAGAGACTGTCACTTCCCAGAAAGGACCTAAGATGCAAGAAATTGAAATCTATGTTTTTGGTTAAGTTCCAGTCCAAAGACAAGAGTTCAGAAAGTCCTGAAGACATGGCCAACAGAAGTTTCACTCGAGATGGAGGCCAACCCATCTGATACCTGAAACATCCACCCATGCTTGAACCTCTACTGGTCTTGAGCATTTTTTACTGGTGTCCCATGGCCCAAACTTCAAGATCTAACCAAATAAAGTCACCCCACCCATGTCTTGGACCTGGGTCTTCTAGCAAGTAACCTTAGCTTTAATGCAAAATAATAATGTAGCTAATCTTAACTGGGGTGAGAAATTAAGTTAATTCACATGTTTCTTTTAACATAGTAAGGCAATAAAGAAATGAATCATAGTATTACTACTTTTATAAAGCTGTGTTTACAGTTGTAGTGAATTTTATAATCATTGTTTTGTTTTATGGATGTTCTACTTGGGTTTTTTATGGTGTATGAAATGAATTCTGAGCAACTAATTTTATGTCTGATTAGATTTACAGAAGTTGTTTAAGTGCTTAGGAATAATTTGTTCGTCATATTTGAAAGTCTCCCTTGTCAGGTGTTTGAAGTGTTTGAATCAGATAAATTGAATTTGCAATTGTAGTTTGAAATATCTAAAGGAATTTGCTTAATTAAATGTGTAAATGGTGTTAAAAGTCTATGGGAATTTAGTCTATCAAATGTATGAGTTAATTGAATATGAATCAATGAACAAGTAAATGTGATCTTGCTTTTATACAAAAATTACTAAGTTCATAAGTAAAATATCAAGACCTGTAAGTTGAAAGAGAAAGTTAAAGAAAGGGCTAGGTTTCTAGGATCTATAACTTTAATAAATTGGATTGTGATAGGAATGTAAGTGATTGTAATTATCTCACACTAGCTGAATCCTAACATCTAAATGGCTTACCAAAAAAATAGAAAATATGTGGTAATTAATACACATGTGTTTCTCACTGCCGGAGTATTTGCCCTGTACACAGGTCCAGGTGGGAAAATGTAGTGTGCGCAGCAGATGAATCTCCACTCTTCTCCCATAGGGATCAGCATTTTGCCTGATTCTTTTCCATACATTTTCCTTGTTTCTGCCAGACACCTGGGGGCACTCCCAGCCCAAGTCCCGTTCAGATTGACTCAAGCATCTTAACCTATCCCTGTACTGGTTATTTACAGAAGGAAATGGCAACCCACTCCAGCATTCTTGCCTGGAGAATCCCCATGGACAGAGGATCCTGGCAGGCTACAGTCCATAGGGTCGCAAAGAGTCAGACACGACTGAGCGACTAAGTGCAGCATGTGTTCACTGTGGCACAGAAGGAGAACCACACCCTACACTGTACATATCAAGATACGCAAACCTGCTCCCCCTTTGTTTACACAGGGTTAAATCATTGGTTAATATGTTAACGATAAAAAAGTAGGAAATAATAATTTATTGATTTCAATTTTTTAATGCTTTGAAGAAGACATCCTTGAAAGATTATTATCTAGGTGTTTAACAGTGTTTCTGAAATATTTGGGTTAATTGATTGGGAGTTTGGATGAGCTGTGAAACTGTCTAGTCCTCAAAGTGTCACTTTCTTACACATCTTCAGGGTCAGAGTCCATTTGTGTGATGAGAAATGCTGTACTCCCTTCCGGGCAGAGAGTCCTTCTTGAAGAGAGGAGGCGGCCTTTGTGTCTCTCTCGTCACTGGAACGCTCTAATTTCCCATCTGTTTTTCATCTTTGCACACACACATGCCTGGGGAATCTCTAGGGAGGAGGGCTGATGTGCCAGGAGGCGTTCTCCATCCCTGGGTCCTTGGCCGAGTCACCATATTTATACCAGGAGGACCTCACCTACTGCTCCAACGAGATGTTGATGGATGTCATTACAGACACTGAGAAATGATTCAGCTCTCCCTGCACAAAGGACAGGCTTTGGGGCAGCTTTCTGAAGGTCAGGGTTCAGTTCCTAGAATGTTAATATGTGTCCGAGCTGGTGTGAGCATGAGTTGTCATCATCTATTTTAACCCTTGAGTTTTACAGTATTGGACCTTGAGGGTCAGAGGAGGAAGTGAGCTTTCCCAGGGCACCCCATTAAGGAGAGTCAGCCCTCAGGCAGGCCAGTGCTTGCTTCTCCTCACTGCCTGTGTTGTTTCCTACATCGATTAGATTTCTGTCTCCTAGGTGCCATGGTGGGGAGCTTCATACACAGGCTGGGCTGTAAGGTTGCCATTTGTCAAATGAAAAAACTGAATACACACTCTGTAAGTAACTTGCCCAAGGATCCTAACCTGGTTCTGGCAATACCAAAGCCCCTCTTTGTTCCAATATCCAGATCTGAGCATGCATGCTCAGTCACTTCAGTCCTGTCCAACTCTTTGAGAACCTACAGACTATAACCTGCCAGGCTCCTCTGTTCATGGGATGCTCCAGGCAAGAATACTGGAGTGGGTTGCCATGCCCTCCTCCAGGGGATCTTCCCAACCCAGGGATCTTCCCGACCCAGGGATCAAACCTGTGTCTCCTACATCTTCTGCATTGCAGGCGGATTCTTTATCTACTGAGCCACCCGGGAAGCCCCTATCCAGATCTACTCATAACTATGGGCACATGGGCAGATTACCAAGAAGGGACCAACATAATGATGAATGGAGAAGGGCTCGACACTGCAGTTGACAAAAGGGGCTCTGAGGTCCTTTATATCCGAGGGTCAATGCAGAGAACTTGCTTTTAGACTTTTCTCCACTGTAGTAAAATGACTCAATGAGCTTTCATGCTGACCTTGAGGGTGGAGAACTGATTCTTCCGGGGAGTATGAACCATTTCCTAGTTGATTTATGAGGCCGTGATGCTGGTAAACTTTGCCATCCTCTATCTGGGAGCTATAACCAGGGATAGTAGGTGTGATGGGGTCTCCTTGTGAATGTGGAGATGCTGAAATATTGAGCAGCCCGGACACCAGCCTCCTCTGCCTCTGAGGAGACACCATTCTCTACCCTGAACTGAGAGACAGTGGCCCATATTGAACATTTTCCGTGCCTACCGCTGGAAAAGTCGAACTGGGGGAATTACGAACTGGGGGAAACTGTTCCAGACTTAAGAAAACTCTGAATCCTCAACTCTGGAAAATTCGATTCCCAGGCCTGAGAAAACTTCTGTCCTTGGCCCTGGAAAACCATCCATCCTTGGATCTGGGAAGCATTGCTTCTTGGGCACAGGAACATCCCGCAGTGCAGGCTCTGAAAAACGTTGGTCCTGACCCTAGGAATCACTCCATTGCTGGCTCTGGAAAACACACCATCCTAAGCTGGACAGAATACTCCCTTCATACTGAAAACTACTCTGCCTAGGGCTCTAGAAAACACAGTATCCAAAAATCTAGAAAAAATGTTCGTCACAAGATCTAGAGAGCTTCCCATTCTAAGTCTGGAGGTCTGAACAGGATGCTGGTAACCTTAGCAATGGGCTCTTGGTTGGGGAGGGGAGCTACTGATTGGTAGTGTTTGCTGATTTTCATGGCAATTGGAATACTCCCATCATGGCTGATTTCAAATTAGCAGTTTTACATTGCTGAAAGTGGATTTGGGAGGGGACGCTACAGTCACTTCATACAATCACCAGTAAGAGCCGGCTGCCTCATTCTTCCTTTCTAGCTCCAGAGGGTGGAGGGCCATCACTGTAGGGGGTGGAGGACTCTGAGTCACTGGGTATGGAAAACTCAGAGCCTCAGAGCAGAGAAGACTCGGTCTGGAATCATTTCAGCTCAGGGGTCTGAAAGACTACCAGGCCCTGGGTAAAGAGGACTCTAAACCAGGCATGTAGCTAGTCCCTTGTCCCTTGATTTATGGTGTCCCTCTGTCAGGGTACCATTGATCGTTAACCGAAACCACCCGTCTTGGCCAGGCACGATGATAACCACTTGCTTGAGTTGTCTTACAACAGGAGATCCCAATAAAGAATTCGGTCCTGATGAAAACTAACTGGAAGAATTCGGGAGAGGCCTAAAGGAGGAAAGAGGACAGGATATGTCTTGCTCTAACTTCCCAGATGCCCTCAGAACTGGAATCCAGCTTGGCTGAGAGATGCCCGCACCACCAGGAAGAACCCTGAGTCACCAGATATGGACCAAGCAAGACGATTGGCCAGAGACCACCGGAAACTAACCCCTTTATCATAAAGCCTGAGACCCTGAGCCATGTGGCAGAGCAGTTCTCCTGGGTCCCTTCACCCTGCGGCCGTCCACCAGGCACCCCTTCCCAGCAGTCTCTTGCTTTGTCAGTACGTGTGTCTCCTCGGACAACTCACTTCCAAGTGTTAGACAAGAACCTGCTCTGAAGCTCCGGAAGGGCCCCCCCTACTGCCACCCCTCTCTAAACCAATAATTTCAACTCAAAGATTTAAGGGGACATGATAGGCAAGAAAGTTCTGAAAATCTGACATTCCTAATGTTCTGATATGTCCTGCCTGCCTTTAATATGTCCATATTGAAGACTTCTCCTCCTGTCTATGAGGTCTGGACTTTGATTGTCTGGGAGGTGAGGTCCATTTCAGGCTGCCGCATGGATGGGAATGGTTGTTATTACAGCCCCACAGCTCCGTCTGTGTGAGCAGGGGGGTGTGGGCCACAGCACGGTGAGTTGAGGGGGGGCCACCAGTGTGAATTTGGGGGTCCTAAGACCATAACAAGCTCTGTTTAACTCTATCGGAGTTAAACTGTCAGGGGAAGGGTTGTTGTTCAGTTGCTCAGTTGTGTCCGACTCTTTGCAACCCCATGGACTGCAACATGCCAGGCTTCCCTGTTCTTCACCATCTCCCCGAGTTTGCTCAAACTCATGTCCATCGAGTCAATGATGCCATCCAACCCTCTAGTCCTCTGTTTTCCCCTTCTCCTCCTGCCTTCAATATTTCCCAGCATCAGGGTCTTTTCTAATAAATCGGCTCTTTGCATCAGGTGGCCAAAGTATTGGAGTTTCAGCTTCAGCATCAGTCCTTCCATTGAATATTCAGGATTGATTTCCTGTAGGATTGACTGGTTTGATCTCCTTGCAGTCCAAGTGACTCTCAAGAGTCTTCTCCAACACCACAGTTCAAAAGCATCAGTTCTTTGGTGCTCAGCTTTCTTTATAGTCCAACTCTCACATCCATACATGACTACTGGAAAAACCACAGCTTTGACTAGACAGACCTTTGTCAGCAAAGTAATGTCTCTACTTTTTAATAAAAATGCTGTCTAGGTTTGACATAGCTTTTCTTCCAAGGAGTAAGCATTTTATAATTTCATGGCTGCAGTCACCATCTGCAGATTTTAGAACCCAAGAAAATAAAATCTGTCACTGTTTCCATTGTTTCCCCATCTATTTGCCATGAAGTGATGGGACCGGATGCCATGATCTTTGTTTTTTGAATGTTCAGTTTTAAGCCAACTTTTTGACTCTCTTCTTTCACCTTCATCAAGAGGCTCTTTCGTTTCTCTTCACTTCCTGCCATAGGATGGTGCATATCTGAGGTTATTGATATTTCTCCCTGAAATCTTGATTCCAGCTTGTGCTTCATCCAGCCCAGCATTTCTCATGATGTACTCTGCATATAAGTTAAGTAAGCAGGGTGACAATATACAGCCTTGACGTACTCTTTTCCCAATTTGGAACCAGTCCATTGTTCTGATTCTAACTGTTGCTAAAACTGTTGCTAAACCTGCATACAGATTTCACAGGAGGCAAGGAAGGTGGTCTGGTATTCCCATCTCTTTCAGAATTTTCCAGTTTATTGTGATCCACACAGTCAAAGGCTTTGGCATAGTCAGTGAAGCAGGAGATAATTTTCTGGAATTCTCTGGCTTTTTCTATTATCCAACAGATGTTGGCAATTTGATCTCTGGTTCCTCTGCCTTTTCTAAATCCAACTTGAACATCTGTAAGTTCTTGGTTCACATACTATTGAAGCCTAGCTTGGAGAATTTTGAGCATTACTTTGCTAACATGTGAAATAAGTGCAATTTTGTGGTAGTCTGAAGATTCTTTGGCATTACCTTTTTTTGGAATTGGAATGAAAACACCTTCTCCAGTCCTGTGGCCACTGCTGAGTTTTCTAAATTTGCTGGCATATTGCGTGCAGCACTTTCACAGCATCGTCTGTCAGAATTTGAAAAAGCTCAGCTGGAATTCCATCACCTCCACTAGCTTTGTTCATAGTGATGCTTCCAAAGACTCACTTGACTTCAGACTCCAAGATGTCTGGCTCTGAGTGAGAGTGATCACACCATCGTGGTTATCTGGGTCATTAAGATATTTTTGGTATAGTTCTTCTGTGTATTCTTGCCACCTCTTCTTAATATCTTCTGTTTCTGTTAGGTCCATACCAGGGGGAGGAGTGGGCCTGACTAAAAGGTGAGGGGGGGCATCTGTATCAAAGATAAATTCACATCTGCTGATCGCACAACCCCTGGAGGGCTGGCCAGAGACATTGTCTAATTCAGCAGAGCAAAGACCTACCCTTGGGTCCAGATGCCCACTCTGTGCTGAGCACAGCGTAGTTCCATCATGCCTGGTCCAGAAGATACCCCGCCTAGGGACTGTGACACCCCGCCCTAGCTCTGCAAAATGCCCCTCATGAGCTCCAGAAAATGCTCCATTTGTGGTTCTTGAAAGACCCTGCCCTGTCTCCAGAAAACACTTCTTTTCTTCAGAAGGAGCCCTTCACCAACCCTAACCCCAGCAAACTCCCCACCCCAACCCTGAGCAAGGCCCAAGGGACTGTCCATCCCTGCCCCCAGAGACCATTTGGTCTCTGACTTTGGAGGGCTCATCTGACAAATGTAGGAAAAAGCACTTTGTAAAACTAAAAGGCTGTGCCTGGCATGCTGCAGATGCTCCATAAACATGTGTGGAATGAAGGAGTGGTCCTGGGAGATCTTTGCAAATTGCAATGCACAGCACGATCTTCAGATATTATTCTTACTGTGACTAAATAAAGCACTTATCGGAGGTATTATGGGAAACTCCATATTTCTCCCTAACGAGATCTTTTTCCTGTGAGTTCCCACCAGACGGGTTGCACAGGGCCCAGCTCACAGTGGGCATCAATAAACGTTTGATAGATGAATGGACGCATGGATGGATAAATGAGGGATGTAGGGATGGATGAATCGCCATGTGGATAATGAGTGAATGGCAAGATGGATGGAGCGGCTGACACATTTGCCTACTCAACAGCCACCTCTCTCTCCCCTTGTCTTCTTCTTTGCTAAATGAATCCCAATTTTATTCAAGTCCCTGGCAGCTGGGGAGGAGACGGGGGCCCCAGGCAGCGCATCTTGTTTAGTTCAAGGCCATCACGATGATATGTTTTCCCTTGCCAGAGGGTTGTTTAGGAATATCCATGTGATGCAATTCTGACCCAGGAGACACAAGGGGAAGTCTACTGAGGATCCTCCAGGAAAGTTTTCCTCATTAAGGGAACACAGTGAAGAGACGTTCTCTCTCTGGTCTTTGAACACTGATGAGTGAGGATGAGATGCTGAGAGGTGCTGCATCCATGAGGAGATCCCATAGCCATGAGATGATAAGACAGAGGAGGGCAAAAGCCTGACACTCTGAGAACCATGGAACAAAAACAGAGACAGAGCCCGGGTCCTCAGAGCTTCTCACTGAAACATGAATTAACCTTTGAGTGGATGGTGGTGGAGGGGGGTGATAGAGCAGGGTGGTGGATGGATGAACTGAGAGTGGATGAACAGGTAGATGGATGGATGGATGGATGGATAGATGGATTGGTTGCTGAATCAGAAGCCTGATGGAAAATGTTCATGGGAGTGGGGATAAATGAGCAGATGGATAGATGGATGGATGGATAGTTATGTATGTTAAAATATAGAAGATCATCAGTAGTATTACTGTCCCCCCTTGAAGAGCACTCATTCCAAGGCACTCCAGGTCAGAAATGGCTGAAAAGAACTGAACTTTTTCACATTTTCCTCTAGACACTCAGGACTGCTCCCTACTTGGTGTGATTCGGGCCACCTGTCAGGGCCAACACTCACCTTCAGTATCAGTTACTTGTCCGGACGGACTTGTCCCCACCTGACCCTTTTGTGCAGGGTCTTACCCTTGCCAGAGAAATGTTTGGTCCGTTAAGAACCTCAGGTGAGTTTGAAAAGCAGCCTGGCACAGTGAACTTGAACAGTCCCAGGTCCAAATGCTGTCCCCACAGCTTATGAGCTGTATGTCCACAGGTCAGCCTCCTAATCCTCCCCTCACTGGCATCAGCCTTCTCATCTCTGACATGGGGAACAACAGCGCTACCACAGGGCTGAGATGTGAAACTGAGATCGTGTACGAAGGCACCCAGCACCACCATGCATAGCCCCCAGCAAGTTCTCAAAAACTGCTGAGCTCTCCTGGTTCTTCCAGCCAGCTCAGCTGCAGCTGGGTGCTCATGGATGGTGCCAGGCAGCGGTCAACACATGAATGCAAAGGAGCCCCAGGCAGGAAGAGCGATCTCTGCCTCTCCATCCATCCTGCAGTGTGAACTGTCTCGAGAAATTGCTCCTTGGAGCCAGCACAGGGATTCCGGAAGGACTAGAGGAAAATGAGCAAGCCCAGATTACTTCCTCCTTTTCCATGCCACAGGATGTGGCCGGGTGTGTCTGCGCCCCAGAGCCTCAGTAACTTGCAGGTTCGGAGCTGCAGAGAGTCTGGCTGAGCAGACTGGGGCGGGGCCTGTGCAAGGTCGCAACCTCCCATCCAGGCACTTCCGGTACCCACTCCTGGACCGACAAATCATCGCAGCGGGGCCAGTAAGTGTTCCCTCACCCCTTACCTCTGCACAGGGTGTTCTCTCTGGTTCATGTCAAGTACTCCAGGAAACTTTTCCTGGTTCACCCCAGATCAAACCACACGCAGGACCCTGAAATTCTGCATTTACTGAATGTGTTGCCTTGTCTTTTCCCATCTGTTTCCCGCCCCCCCAGCCCAGACGTTCCTTAAATTTAGAGATGATGTCTCATGGATGTCTGTATCATGCCAGTGTGTAAAACGGTGCCTGACACGTCACCAGCTTGTCCATTCTTCCATTTCTGAATGTTTATTCTCAGGCATCCTAATGCTCCTCTTTCCTGTGGGCACGTGGCCAGGCAGGGATGCTGCCGGTGCCTCAGCTCATCCTTGGTCCCGTACACTTTCCAGAGCAATTGAACTCTCTCCTCTCATTAGTATGAAGCACTCAAACAGATTGATTCCTGATTCTGGGAATTATTAACTCTGTGTCCTCAGGCAAGTTACTGAACCCCCATGAGCTTTAGTTTCCTTATCTGTTATTCATTGACTCAACAAACAATAATGGAGACTCTTCTAGAGGCCTGTCCCAGGTGCTAGAAATGCCAACATGAGTCTCAAGTTATCCTGATCTCTGCAGAGCTCACAGTCCAGGCAAAGAGGTGAACAGTTCAACCCCCAGGACAGTAAAGATCCCACCAAAGCCTGGGAGTCGAGAGATACAGGGTCCGCTGGCCCAACCTGAAGGCTCCAGGAGGAGGTGACATCTTGGTCAAGTCCTGTTTGGAGGATGAAGTGATGTCCCATCTATGATACACGGAAGGGCTCTCACAGCTTGGATGAACGGCTGGCCACAGCATCAAACACAGAAAGGAACGTGCTGCGTCTCAGCTTCCCTTCCTTCCACATGAAATGAGCAAGGTAGAGAATCGCCTCCACTCTGTTCCATAGTAAGAGGCTGGGATCAGGGGAAGGAAGTGACAGACTCAAAACCCCTTGCAAGCCAGCAGCAGGGCAGGAACCAGACCTCACCCTGCTCATCGCTGGGACCGGGGAGGACCTCCCCAGACACCTATGCAGGTTGGTCTTCCCTCCTGTGGTCTCTGGGGTGCCAGTCAGACCCTGGACCATCCCCAACTCCTCGCAGTTCTCCTGAGACACTTCATAATCACACATCATTTTGAGTTTGATAAATAAAGGTAATTGTGGGACAATTACACTCTCTTCTCTTCCAACATCGTAATTGGAGCAAGATGCATGATTCTGTCTTGCACATGTTTTTGCCAGGCATGTCTAAGGCTTTCATCTGGGCCTCTTCCTGCACCGGAGAAGAGTGATGGCCTGGAAGCCAGCAGGCGGTCCCCCTGCGGCCCCTGACTAATCATCATGGATGTCTCCTGTCACATGCTGGGAGGGTTCCCAAGAAGCTCATGGCCTTGTAACCACTGCCATCAATCACATGGTCATGGTGCTCCCCGTGGAGCCTGTGCAAGTGAGAAGCTAAAGATCTTTAGGAAACTAAAGATCCAAGTTCAAATCCTAGTTCCATTACCAATTTGCTGTGCGACCTTGGACAAATTGCTTATCCTCTCTGAGCTTCAGTTGCCCCAAATGGGGGGAGGATCATCCTTAACACTATCACATGAAGCAACACATATGACAACGCTTCCTAAAGGACTGGCCAGACATCACCTCTGTGCAACCTCCCCTCATAACTGGCAACAAAAAATCTGACCAAAGATAAGGAAAAGTGAAAGTCGCTCAGTTGTGTCTGACTCTTTGTGACCCCATGGACTATATAGACTGTCAGGCTCCTTTGTCCATGAAATTCTCCAGACCAGAATACTGGAGTGGGTAGCCTTTCCCTTCTCCAGGGGATCTTCCCAACCCAGGAATCAAACCCAACATCTCCCACATGGCAGGCAGATACCGTCTGAGCCACCAGGGAAGCCCAAAGATAAGGAAGGACAAACATAAAGATGGGCAGGCCCTACTCTTAGTACTGGCAGCTCAAAACTGCCCGTGGTCATTCAGGTGCACAGAGGAAAAGGAAATGTAACTTCCTTAGACTTCTCACAAATGACCTCATCTCATACTCCAACACCCGTCCCAGTGATGATGAGAGTTGGGGAAGAAGAGAGGAGCTGTTCTGCTGTTTTCATCTTTGTTTTGGTTGCACTGGGTTTTAGTTGTGGCATGTGGAATCTAGTTCCCTGACCAGGGATCAAAACCCGGGCTCCCTGCATTGGGAGCATGGAGTCTTAGTCGTGGGCCCACCACGGAAGTCCTGAGAGGGACTCTTAATTGGCAAGTTCATCACTGATTAAATATGACTCTGTCTCTCCCTCCAGTGTAACATGGTGTCCCTGGCGTTCTCAGTTGCCTTAAGGTGAACGCACGCTCAGCGTTTCACAATTTCTCTTTCCCATCTCACCTTCCAAATATGACAGCCAGGGAAAGACAAGCGGGGAAAGTTGATAGAACTTCTTGGAGGCAATAGGGTGGGGTCTCCCATCCAGGTGCTGCCCACCTGGTCCACACTGGCACCCATTTGAGGCCCCTCTTCCTGTTTGTCTTGGCACTGGCTGCCGTCCACACTGGGGGTCACCGCTGGTGACTGCACTCATCCAGCAGACCTGGACCTGAATCAGCCTCCACTGCCATGGCCGAGAGAGGTCCCCCCAAAACTGCACCAGGCACAAGGTGTCCTTGACTGCTGGTCTTTTTTGGAGCGGGGGCTGTGCTGGGTCTTCATTGCGGCAAGGGCTTCTCTCTAGTTTTAAGCAGCAGCTATTCTCTTAGTCACAGGGCCCCGTCTTATTGCAGTGGCTTCTCCTGTTGCTGTTCCCAGGCTCTGGAAAATAGGGTCAGCAGTTGTGACGCACAGGCTTAGTTGCTCCGCAGCATGTGGGAGCCTCCTGGACCAGAGATCAAACCTCTGTCTCCTGCACCGGCAGGCGGATTCTTTACCACTGAGCCACCAGGGAAGCCTGGCTGCTGGTCTCTTGACCCTGGGGGCATGCTGAAATTCTTGACCTCCTGGTCACCCTACTCTGGTCACAGGGGCCCAGCAATGCTAGCTCAGTCTTGTCAAACCAGACACTCCCTCCCACCAATGTCATATTGGGAATCCTACCCGCTTCCCCACACTGGATAAGTGACATAAAGAACTGTCAGACTGGGTTTCTAGTATCTCTGGTTCCATCCTCTCTGTAGACTCTCTGTAGATGTCCAGGAGGGTGGGTCCCTGGGTCTTTCTTTGGGACCCAGGCCCTGTCCCCACCCCTGACCCTCCTTACCAGGTTCTGTCTTGCCCCTCCTCTGATGACAGATCCTGACTTCCTCTCCTTGTCTGGCAGGAATTTCCCTCTTTTTATCTCCTCCATCCTCCCCACACTCCTCTTGTGATCTCAGAAGCAGCCAGACTGGGCTCTTGATATGCAAAGAGGACTTTGGGGACTTAGAAAGCCTTTCCTCTCTCTCAACAAAGCCTGGCTTTCAAGACCATTATCTGGCTAAGGGCTGCAGGATCCTATTCAGTCAAAAGCTGAACATCAATTCTTCCTTTTTGTGCTCTCCATCCCCAATCCTGTTCCTCTCTAAGACCCTGGAAGCCTCTGGCTGAGAAGGAAGAGAGTCATATAAAAGCAGTGAAGTGACACACGGGTACATTCAAAACACGATATCGTTCCCGTTACACCAGACTCCCCAGGTGTCAGAGCAAAACAAGTCCATGGAGAGAGATTCTCCCCACCCACTGTAGAGACCCAGAGAGGGCGAAGACTGGCTTCAGGCCACACAGCCTGGGCAGAAACTGGAAACCGTGTCCCGAAGCTCTTCCCAACATGTTTCCTCTAGGGATGGGGGTGGGTCTCTTCCTCTATTGGACATTGTTGTCTGAACACTGTTCAGCCACTCTTGGACACAGGGACTGTGTCTGTCTTGCTCACGTACACCCCCAGCCTCCAGCCCAGGCTCTAGAACATAGTGACTGGGACTTCTCCTCCCATTCCCTGCCCCTGCCCAGTTATATCACTGCCCCAATTTCCTGCTCAGTCACGATTCATCCCTCCGTCCAGGTACATTGGAGGCTCAACTTCGCTCTCCTTGTCGGCACCTGCATTCACAGGGATGCTTGTGGTCTGACACGGAATCATCTTTCCCTGCCAGTCCCTTCCTCCTGGTGAGGTCCAGTGAGGCCTCTTCATCCCCATCCTTCTCTTCCCCAGTCCTGCTCTTCTCGGCTTGAGCCAAGCATCGTCTCACTGAGTTTCAGATTCCCCATGTTTAAATATTAGAATCTGATGAGATGATGGTCTTCAGACATTTTTACTAGTGGAAAAACAGAGTTGCCCTCTTTTAAGCAAAGAGACAGAATCCTTGCATAGTGCCTGGAAATTGAGATAGGTGGATGGATAGGTAGATGATTGATTGATAGATGACATAGATAAATTAGATAGATAGACAGAAAGGTAGATATCCAATCCGGTTTTCTAGGCCCCTTAAGGCACAAAATTTGAAAATCCCTGAACTGGATATTTCTTCAGCATCCTTCTGACAACTTGATTAGAATTTAAGATTCAGAATCTAAACACAGTAAGTCAGAACTACACTTAACAGCAAGTAATTAAATTACAAAACTGAACTGGGGTTTAAATCCAAGAGGGCGTTCTTGTTGTCATGTAACAGGAAGTACTGAAGAAGGCAACCCCAGGCTGAGAGACACACCCTCATGCCACTGGGCTCCTAACCTCTCTCTGCTCAGCTTTCCTTAGCATATGACATCATTCTCAGACACATAGCCTCAGGATGACAAAATGACTACTTGTACTCCAACATCTTGTCTGTTCTAGATGGAAAGAAAGGGACCGGCAAAGAGCTAAAGTGAAGTTGCTCAGTTATGTCTGACTCTTTGCAACCCCATGGACTGTAGCCTACCAGGCTCTTCTGTTCATGGGATTTTCCAGGCAAGAGTACTAGAGTGGGTTACCATTTCCTTCTCCAGGAGATCTTCCTGACCCAGGGATCGAACCCAGTTCTCCCGCACTGCAGGCAGACACTTTACCATCTGAGCCACCAGGGAAGCCCATACCAGTTGGGTGATCTCCATTTAAAGACTCTTCTGGAAGCCTCAACCACTAAATCCGCTTAGATTTTATGCGATAGAATTTGTCACATGACAACCCAATATGCTAGGAAGAATAGGAAAAACTGTTTGGGCTTTTTCCATCTGTGCGCACTGCCACAATGAAGAATGCCTGGGTCCTGTGAGTAAAGATAAAGAGGAAGATGGTAAGCAATTAACTGTCAGCCACAAGAGGCATGGGGCCAGTGCTTGCCTGACATTTACATGCGTGGTTTGGAGCATGTCTCTTCACCATTTGAGGCCTCAATTTCCCCATTTCAAAGACAGGAGAATTGGATCAGATGCTATAGGACTCTATCCGGCTCCTATTTTTTGTGCTGTATGCTTGGTTGTGTTCGACCCTTTGCCACCCTATAGACTATAGCCCGCCAGGCTCCTCTGTCCACGGGATTTCCCAGGCAAGAATTCTGGAGTGGATTGCCATTTCCTCCTCCAGGGGATCTTCCTGACCCAGGGATCAAACCTGCATCTCCTTTCTCCTGCATCGCAAGCAGATTCTTTACCACTGAGCTGTTGGGGAGTCATTTCGTAACAGAAGCCCTGCTCCTATTGACTGAGTGTAAATCTTGACTCTCCTACCTACTGGCAGTAGTCCTGGGGTGCCTCAGTTTCCTCATCTGTAAAATAGGGGTCATCACTGTGTCTACGCTGTAAGGGTGTGAGGACTGGGTAAGCTGTTATATGTAACATATGCAGCTGAGTTTGAGGGAAAGTCAGAGACCAAGATCCATTAATACCCCTGCAGCTGCTGAGCTTCTGAGAGTCACAGGTCCTGAGTTCTATTCCTGTCTCCTCTGGGAGCTGTGTGTCTTGGGGCGAGCCCTTTCCCCTCTCTGGGCCTCAGCAGCCCATCCTATAAAATGGGGCAACTGGATACTATCTTGGGCCCCAGACAGCTCTGAGAATCACTCTCAGAAGCTGCACTGGGCTGTTGATGGTACAGCAAGTCCCGGGCTGGGCTGGGAGAGAGATGGTCAGCTGGTTTCCTGTGGCTGGGACAGTGACCTGGGCAGCCTAAACTTCCTGTTTCCCAGAGGGAATCCAGGGCCACCCCTCCCGTCACTGGGGCAGCCGTCCCTACGTCACCTCCTGGCCGGGGGAGCCCTGTGGGTGAGGGAGGAGCCAGCCACAATGGTTCTTTATCTCCTGCCCTGCTGCCTACCCCCGAGAGCCTCGTGCCCATCTTCCAGATGAGGAAACTGGCGTGGAGAGGTGAGGTCCCTTACCCAAGGACATGAGGCTGGAGAGAAGGAAGGCTGAGATTAGAACCTGAGTCTTCTGAGACCATGGGCTGGCCTCACCTAGTGCCCTCAGCACCGGCTAGATGCTCCTTCGCATCCCCCCAGACACAGAAAGAGGCTGAAGCCTGTAGGCCCGATGACCTACGATGTTACTCACAGGGCACTCCCTGAGGCGCAATGCTCGAGTCTCCAGCTGGACCCCTTGTCTGCCTTTAGTCTGCCCACACTGAGCAGCCCTTTGAAGCATCCCTGGGTACACAGGGACCCATGCTGTGGGCCCGGGGCACAAAGAACTACAAAATAAAGTGATCAGGCCAACACGCCCCTGATTAGGAGCAGGAGTTTTGGAGAAAGGCAGCCCCAGGTTCAGACCTTGCCCTTGACACTTAACCAGCTGTGTGACTTGGGCTGGTGACTTAACCTCTCTGAGTTCCAATTTCCTCATCTGTGAGATGGGGCTGTGTTTGTTTCCTACGTCTGCTGTAAATAAATCACGACAAACTTGGTGGCTTCAAACAATGGATATTTATCGTCTCCCAGTTCTGAAGGCCAAAAGTCTGATGTTAAAGTGAGGACCCTGAGGGAGAATCTCTTCCATGCCTCTCTCCCAGCTTCTGACTGTCGCAGCCCTCCTTGGCCTTCCGTGGCCTGCGGCAGCAAAACTCCAGTAGCTGCCTCCACTTCACACGGCCAGCTTCCCTCTGTGTGTGTATCTGAACTTCCCTCTCTTACAAGTTCACCAATCAGTGGATTAAGGCCCACTCTAATCTCGTCTGACCTCTTTGTAATGTGATTACATCTGCAAAGACCCTCTATTCAGATAAGGCCAGGTAGCAGGTAGCAGGGGTTAGGGCTTGAACATGTTTTTCATGGAGACACAATTCACTCTCCAACAGGGGCCATGAGAAGATACTCGTGTTGCTGGATTGTGATGCAGATTTTATGAGTAATTTCTACAAAACGCCCACTCCGAGACAAACCCCTAGAAAGTCCTCAAATAGTATATGCTGCTATTGTTCTTACTTTGGTTCTCCCATCCCAGCCACAAGCTGCAGCTTTGACTGTCTGCCTGGAGCCCAGGACCTGTGGGTCTGAAATCCTGACTTGTACCTGTCAAACACCCAGAGTCTGTGCTAATAAAAGCCATCATCTGTTGTGCATTTACTGTATGCTACACACTGTCTACACACAAAATGAGTATCATATCATTCTGTCCTCACAATCATCCTATGAAGTAGCAACTACTTCAATCCCCATTCAAAAAGGCAGAAACAGGTTCAGGGAGGTAAATTAACTGGTCTGAGATCACCAAAAGGAAGCTAGCCTCAAACCCAGCAAGTCCAACTCACTTACCTACCAGCCTCCCTGCCTCCCAAATAGCAGTCCTTGTGCCAAGACCCACCAGCCACCTGCCAACAGCCAAACTGCCTGCCTGGTCCTCCTCTTGTCCTCATGGAAACCTTTCCTGTGCATCTTTCTAGGAGGAGGGGATCTGCCTGGATCTCTGTCCCTGCTCTCCCACTGCTGAGCCAGCCTGGCCCCGGCTGCATCATCACGCCAGGCCCAGGGCCAGCCGCGTAGCTGGATCTTGAAGGATAGGCTGCATTTTAAGTGTTGTAGCCACAGGAGAGGACCGTCCAGCTGGGAAGAGCAACAGCAGAAGTGTGGAGTCTGAAAGAAGGGAGCATGTTGAGATAGATACAGGGATGAAGGCTAAACAAAGCGCAGTGCAGGGTAAGGTCATGTTGGACCTTGAAAGTCAAACTAAGGTTTCTGGATGGGACCCAGTGGGTGATGGGGCACCCTGGAGGGTGTGGGAGCAGGGCAGGGCTGGGCTCAGATCAATACTATGGAAACTGTCCCTCCAGCAGTGCAGGCAGGGTGGGGTGGCAGAGAGGGCCAAGAGGTAGGCTCCAGAGAGAAAGTTGTCACCAACGGTCTGCAGATGAAGGGCACGTGGGCTGATGTTTCCTGCAGGTGGCCCCTCCACCCCTGCCTGGGCACAGCCCCCCACGTGCTGCCTCGTCACCAGGATGGGCCCCGCCTGGGTGGTCCTATCTGTCCTCACCAGTCAGGAAGAGAGGGCAGGCATACAGGTGACCTGAGACCGGGGCCACTGCCCCCACTCCTGTTCTGAGCTGAGCCCTTGAAACAGGATGGGTAACAGTAACAACTGAAAAACAAAACAAAACTTAACTGAGCAGTTATGATGCTCCAGGTGTTGTTTCAAGCCTTCTATGTCAATTAACTTGTTTATTCTGACAAGCAGCCCTAGGAAGCAGGTGGCACTATTATACCCACTTCATAGATAAGGAAAATTGAGGTGGAGAAATTTGCTAAGTAAGTGTTGAAGCTGGACTGGGAACATACACCCAGGGGATGCTGAGAGTGAGCCAAGCTGGAAGACTAGGAGTTGGGAACAGGGGACAGTGTGGCTGTGACATCGGAGGGCTGATCTCAAAGGCCAAGTAGGCAGGAGAGCATCTCAGTGGGGGCCAGTGTGGGGTAATGACAAGCCAGAGGGTATGCCCTCACCCCTGCACCTGCCACTGAAAAGTCATCTGTGCTCTCCCCGCTGCAGACGCAGCCCCCACCTAGGGGCCCCCAGATGACTGAGATTCTGCTTCTGCTACAATGAGATGGGGGCTCAAAATACAAGCCCACATCAGTGAGAAAAAGGAAAGTTACGATTCTTATAAATCAATCTCGTGCCCTCACACCTGATATCCAATTATTCAACCCATTGTACAGACAAGGCAACTGAGACTTAGACTAAATAGTGAAGATAGACTTGGAGGACCTCCAGGGCCCTTGGCTTACTGGGGGCAGTAAGACCTGCCTGAGAACTCATGGTTTACTCAATTCAGTCTGAGTAAACTTGGATGAGCAATGAGACATGATGCCTAAACTGGGGCTTGAGACTCCCACAGTTCCTGGGTTCAATTTCCATCTCTTCCTCTTGGTTGATTCATGACCTTGAGCAAATTGCCTTTCTGAACCTCAGTTTCCATGTCTGCAAAATGAAACTAATAGTCATCTCCTTTGTTACTTTTATCCTACATACATTTATTGAGCATCTAGTGTGTGCTAAATACTGTGTTAAGGACTACTGGGGATCCAGCCACGAATAAACATTTTGGAATGTGTCAGGATCCAAAAATAAATGATGTGCCATTTCCCCTTCTCCCCCCACCCCTGTGGGTGTGCCCCACAGCACCTGACCCAAGGCCCTGCACCCATACGTGTATTCCCACAAATGCCTGTCATAGTGGTTCTGAGATGCCGTGAGTGGAGACAGTGGTGCTCTAGCTGTGTTGCCTGAGAAGAAAGACAGCTGGGTGAGAATTCCTCTTCCAAGGCCCTATTACCTCTGTGTTTTCCAGAACTGTTGGCCTGCAGGGCCAGTCTGTTGTCCTGATGTCAAAGTTGGCCATGTGAATGGCCACAGGAGCCACAGGACCAGCTGGCTCTCAGCCACTGTTTGGGCAAAAGAAAACATTTATTCCCATCCCAGGAGGAATCCACTTCATCCAGCCTGCCAGGTGAGGGCTTCCAGCCTTTCTTCTGGAGGGTAGCCCCATGTAAGAGCTAACCCCATGGCTAGCTCTAGTGGAGCCAGCCATGGGCAGGGCCATAGAGGCCTCCAGACAGACACGTGTGTGTGTGTGTGTGTGTGTGTGTGTGTGTGTGAGACTACTGTGTCTGTTTCTATATATCTATGTCTCTGTGTGAGTTCAACTGTGCCTCTATGTCTCTGTGTGTGTCTGTACCTCTTTGTGAGTCTGTGAGTGCTTTTGTGCATGTGTGCATCTCGAGTTTACCAAGCCCCAGAGGAGAGTGGGGCCTCAATGGCAGCTGAAGGCCAGATTCTGCAAGACTGATTTCCAGGCCTAGGTTTGCAGGGACATATAGGGCAGGCCTCTACATAGTCCCTTGGACTGCGAGGAGATCAAACCAGTCAATCCTAAAAGAAATCAGTCCTGAAGATTTATTGGAAGGACTGATGCTGAAGCTGAACCTCCAATACTTTGGCCACATGATGCAAAGAACTGACTCCTTAGAAAAGACCCTCATGCTGGGAAAGATTGAAGGCAGGAGAAGGAAACTTGAGGATGAGATGGTTGGATAGCATCACCAACTCGATGGACATGAGTTTGAGCAGGCTCCGGGAGCTGGTGATGGACAGGGAGATCTGGCGCGCTGCAGTCCATGAGTTTGCAAAGAGTCAGACACGACTGAGTGACTGAACTGACTGATAGGGCAGGCCTGCTCTGGGTCAGACCTGGGTATCTCTGCCCCATTCTAAGGCATCGACACCTTCTCTGGGCTCCTGGCCTCCTATTTCTCTTCCTTCCAGACCATCTTGCGCTCCGCAGTCAGACAGTTCTTCCAAAAATGCAAATCTGACAGGGTCAAACCCACTCCTCCTACCCCCGCCACAACCACGAAGAACTCTGACCAATCTCTGTACTCTAGGGGATAATAGCCTTTAGCCTGGCTATTAGCCAGGATATAGGTTTAGCTTCTAAGGCAGAGATGCCAAATAACACTGGCTTGAACAAGAAAGTTTATTTGTCCCTCATAAAATAATTCATACACGAACAGTCCGGTGGCTGGTTGCTTCTGTCTTGTTGCTCTGTTTTTCCTGGGCTGTTGCCTTAGTTCACATGGTCCAAGGCGAGACAAGTTCACCTTCTGGCCAATGGGAAGGAGAAAAGGTAGAGGAGAAGGCAGACCATTCTCCTTTAAGGGAACAAACCTAAAACTACCTACCATACTACTGCTTTATCCTATTGGCCACGTGAATCGCATGGCTCCCCTAGATGCAAAGGAGGCTGGGAAATGTAGTCTTTATTCCAAGCAGCCATGTCTCACTACTGGGGAAAGAAAGGAATATGAATATTAGAGGACAGCCAGTCTCTGCTACAGCCTGACATTCGGGGCCTTTCCCAGCAGCTTTATTCTGGGGCTTTGTACTTTTGAGCCTGCTGTGAACCTTTACCCACCTCCCCTTTCCTGCCTGCAATTCTGGATAATCTTCCCTGACCACCACCGCCCCAGCCTGGATTAAGGGTCTCAGTGTCCATTGATCACATGGTGTTGTGTGTAAGGGCCCATCTCCCACCCTAGATTGTGAGCAACTCCAGGGCAGGGACCACAACTGATTTAATTCTGTGTCCCCCTGCCCAACACCAAGCCTGAAAGGGGATGGGCATCAGGGAATAGAGGATAAAGGAATGGAGGAGAAGGTGAACCATCTCAATTAGAAATTTCCAATTGATAAATGATTATTGAATGAATGAATGAATGAGCCCGGAGGGCACCTGTGTATTGATGTGGGGCTGGTTAGGCAGGCGAGGCTTCCTCGGGATCTCAGCTCTGCATATTCTCTCCCCTCTGCCGGGAATGCTCCCCACACCCCTCTCTGACAGCCCAGCTCAGGCTCAACCTGTATGTCTCACCTAGAATGTCACTTCTGGAGAGAGGTCTTCCCTGACTCATCTCCACTTGGGTATAAGGCAGTCCCTCCATAGGCCGGCCCATTCCCCACCCCACCTCCCTTCCCCTGGCCCCTGTCCTGCCCTTTGGAGTGTTCAGTCCAACTATAATTTTAAAATGTGCCCACACTGATTTACCCCCAGGACTGAAAATTCCATAAGGTGAGTCCATCTCTCTCATTGTGTCCCCAGGGCCTGGCACAGGGCTGGACACACAGCAGCTTGTCTGAGAGTGAAATTAGTGAAACTGACCTCGACAAGTATATATAGAGGGGTTGATATTTGGTCCAAAGGAGGGTCAGTATACTGGTTGTCACCTAAGTGAGCAGGTGGCAGCTCAACTGCATGGCTGGTGGCACCAAGTATCTGTGCCCAGGACTAAGCCTACCTGAGGGGCTAGTGGGGACAAGGGGCAAGGAGAAAACTGCCCCCCAGCCCCCAGTCACAGACCCCTGTGCTTGGCCTGCTACACAGAGAAAAACAAAGCGTTTGGGAGCCCCACCTTCACCTCCACTGCTAGGAGGAGAGGGACCCACTGGGGGCAGAAGACACTGAGGCATGAGTTGGCAAGTTACTCAGCTGCTCTCTGCCTCGATTCCCCACCATGGAGGGCGATCCCAACAGTACCTTCCTCATGAGGTCGTTGTGAAGATTAAAGGGTTAATCCACAGACAGTGCCTATCCAGGTAAATCGCTTTGTAAATGTTTGAGAATCATATAAAGGAGTAATGAAAATACATGTGCTCTGGTCTCAGGCTTGAGAGGACCCCCGTTCACCCTCACGGAGCCTCAGTTTTCTCATCCTAAAATGAAGAGGGCCAATATCTGCCCCCAGGGGCTTGGAGAGAAGCGGTGAGGTGAGAATGTCACCTGTGGGCTTGGCATCACACGCAGCACTAGGGAACCCTCTCCTCTTCCCCCAAGACAGAGAGGGACGGGGCGGAGGACGGGGCAGAGAATGCCCGTCTGCCTCGCCAGCCGGAGGCAGGAGGCCTGGGGAGAGGGGAGGCCGCCTGGTGAATAATCTCATTAATGGTAATCATCACCCTGATGCTTGTTAATATAATAACACTGGGCTCCCAGCCGCTGCTTGGCTCAGAGCTGGCTCCTCAGCGCCTCTCATCTCTGCCTGGCGGGGGCTCTGTAAACACTCATTACACTCCCGTCCCCGGGGAGGCCGCCAGGAGAAGCAGCTATTCCAGGCACACAGCTTAACTCTGGGGCTGCAGGCTCTGCTTTTAATAAGCATCATCACCCACACTCAGGGACACACACACACACACAATTTTGCAACACTTTCCAAGCTCCTCGCTGACCACCAATAATTGCTCACAATGGTTGAGCCTCTTACTGTAGCAATGATAGTGGGTACTCATTAAACACTCCCTGCTTGAAGGGCCCTGGTCTAAGTGCTCCACTTGTATTAACCCACTTAATCTAATGAGCATTCCTGTCGTGTCCATTTTGCAGCTGAGGAAACTGAGGTACCTGAAGTAACCTTCAGCCTTGGCAGAACCACTAACCCGTGAGCGGCAAAGCTGGGGCCTGATGCTGCCTTACCGAGTCTTCACTCTTTCAGTCCTCCTGGCAATTCAATCCTCCTTCTCCTCAATGCACTCATGAGGAAGTGATGTCATCTGCCCAGGAACACAGTTAGGACCTGAGGGCCACGGGCTGCCTGAGTTCAGAGCCTGCCATACTGTTCCCCAATGTTGAAAGCAAAGAAGGAAACCCAGAGATTAAGGGACTTTGTTCCACAGACCTTGCTGCAGAGAGTGAGGGCTAGGTCGAAGCCTGGATTCCTGGCCACCTCTTCTCTGCCTCCCACCCTCAGCCCCACCAAGGAGCCTCTTGCTCAGAGACCCTGATTCAGACACAGAATGAGCTGGCTCCAACATAGGGGAGCTCAGCATCAGAGGGCCCCAGCCCACCAGGGGTCCCCTCCAGGCGTGGTTACTCTGTGTCACCACTGACTTCCTAGCTGTGTGCCTCTGGGGATGTTACATCACCTCTCCAGACCTGAGGTTCCTCACAATGGAGATATGCAGCTCGTCCCATCCCTGGATCAGCTGACACTTAGCGACCATTTACAATACTCCAGGACTGGTCTATGTGTTGGTCACGTAATATCTCATTTTATCCCCACTGCAACCCTAAAAGGAAGAGTCTATGATTTTTAAGATTCTGTTATCCTCCAGGATTCTATAGTTCCCATAAGGTCTGTTATGAAAGACTCTGCTCGTAAAAAGATTCTAAAAAGATTCCATTAGTCTAGGATTCTCAGGTGCTAGAAGGTTCCATCAGTTGGTCTGTGAATTGTAATGTTAAAGGATTTTATGAATTAGTGGTTCGATGAACCTCAAGGGCAAGAGGCAACTTATCACTCATTGGTCAGCACTGAAGTCCACCCCCTGCCCCTGCCCCCTCCCTCCGCTATGACATCAGGGCCCCCCAAGGCAAAGCAACCTGCCTCTATGACAAAACTCAGATCCAAGGCCAGTGAGGACCGTGGAGGCTGCTTGAGTGCTTGGGGGGTGGGGGGGATGGCTTGCAGACAAAGGGCTCCATGGACCCGCCTCCGCTGCCCTGGCCTGGCCTCTCACACAATGGAACGACCTTTCAAGGCTTCAAGCAGCTCGCCCCCTCCCTCAGCCCAGAGGCACCCAGAAATGTAGCTCTCCATCTCAGAGCAGTCCCTTCCCTGCTCAGAAGGGCCCCAGCAAGGAGTGGGGAGCAGAGGGACCAGAAAGGCAGTTGTCTCTTCTTCCTCTTAGCCAGTCTGACCTCTCTGCCTTTGCTCCTGCTATTCCCCTGCCTGGCCTGCCCCTCTTCCTCTTTAAGAATCCTCCAAGGGTCTGCTCAAGTCCCACCTTCTCCAGGAAGACCTGCCTGGTTCCTTCCTCCCCAAAGTCCTGTCACATGGCATTGGGTGCTAATGTGGGACTCAGAGATTCCAGAGCCTCCTTTAGTCTCCAGTCCATCCCCCCTGCTACCACCGGAACAATCTTTCAGGGACACATGTGACCTTGTCACTGACTTTCTACAGATCTTGACTACTCTCAAGCATGGCAGGAAGACCATTGCTAACTCTGGTCCCACCCCTTCTGTCTGACTTCATTTCCTGCCCCAGGTTCCTGCACACCAAGGCTTAACCAGGTGACATGGGCAGATTTTGTGGGCACCCGGGAAGCCCTTCTGAGGCTGGGGCAACTGGGACCCTGCCTTGATCCCAAGAGACAGATGTTGAAGGTCTCCTTCCCCACCTCATTCTACACACACACACACACACACACACACACCCCAAGCTGCCACCAGGGAGCCCACTGGGGTTTGCAGCCTTAGAGCTCATATTAGCACCATGGACAGCACCATGAGCAGGCTATGGGTGCTGCTAAAATCCACCAGCATGCATGAGTGTCCTGGGACATGCATGGATTTCATACAGTAGACATTGTTGAGCACCAGCTGCATGCCCCACACCTGCTAGGCGTTATGGAAAAATACCAGAGGGAAAGATACTGACTTAACGCTTCACCCGAGAAACTTACAGTCTGGTTGGGGAATTGGTTGCCCTGGCACCAACTCTCTCCCTGCAGATTCCCAGAGCCATGGTTACAAATCATAAGTCTGATCGTATCATTCTCTAAAAAACTCCATGCACACACACACACACACACACACACACACACACACACATACACACACACACCAAAGTTTATAGGGTTAACTCCAAGCCAGCCATTTAGCATGACATTCAAGGCCCTCTGTGTCCCAGACCCAACAATTCATCTGCCTTTGCCACCCTCTGTAAACCCAACACTTCAGCCTCACTTGATTTCCATCCATCCCCAAACATCCAGGGTGCTTTTCTCACTCTTTTCCCCACTTTCAAGGAATTTTTCCCCTCTTCTTTTCACAGAGAACTCCTACATAGCCTTCAAAATTCAAACCAAATATCTCCTCCTCCTAGAAGCCCCAAAGTTAATTGCTCCCTACTCTATACCTGCATCACCTGGCATCACTGAATTCTAACTTACCGTGCACCCCTCACATCAGACAGAATTTAGCTAAATTTGTCCAGGCCAGTTAGAAGGCATTGATGGTTACCAGAGTGTTACGACTTTCTAGGAACTGTATGAAATTAACCACGATGCCAGTAATACTCCTATGCAACAACTTCAGATTTACTTGGAAGTCTAAAAATAATGTCAAAGCTGTGCTTTTTGTGTCATTTTTTTCACTCTAGGAATCCGTCTGCCTTGTCTTTGAGAAGAGAGAGCATTATTTATCACAGAGCTCCAATGCTCAATAATTGTTAGTCTGTGATTAAATAAACATAGCCTCTAATAAAAGGACTTTCCAGGTGGGTTAGCGGTAACGAAGCCACCTGCCAATGCAGGAGACGTGAGAGACACGGGTTCGATCCCTGGGTTGGGAAGATCCTCTGGAGGAGGAAATGGCAACCCATTCCAGTATGCTTACCTGGACAGTCCCATGGACAGAGGAGCCTGGAGGACTATAGTCCATGGGATCACAAGAGTCAGCCACTTACTGAGCACGCACACACACATACACAGCCTCTAATGAATCTAACACAGAAATGAGGTTAAGCACTATTCCTTTCACATCATCAATATTCTAAGGTATCTGACTCCAAGTCTGTCTTCTCCATCCCACCCTGTGAGTTCCCTGAGGGCCAGGACTGTGTGTCTTTTAATTCCGTATCCCTGATACCCAGCACTGTGGCTGGCACAGAGCAGCCGTCTATCAATATTGGGTGAATGATTAACAAACTAGAATGAATCACATGGGCTTGAGTTAAGATTGCCTAGCTTCAAATCCCCATTATACCATGTGTTAGCTATGTAATTTTAGACATTTTAAAGAGATCTCAATTTTCTGATCTGTAAAATGGGCATGTTAGTAGTATCAACCTCATGGGATTATTACATCTAAATGGAACACTGTACATGAAGGACCAGGCATAGAGCCTGACCAAAAGTAAGTGCCCAATAATGGTTCATTATTATTATCAATGCTGTTGGGTTGAATTGCATGCTTTATACTCAAGTTCATTGGAATTATGAGGGAAGAGAATACCATGGAGTTACCCAAGATGAGGTTATAAGCTAATATTTATCAAGCATTTTCTATGTGCCGTGTATTAATTAAACCTCAGGACTATTCTAAGAGACGGGTACTCTGATACCCCCATTTTATCCCCACAAGGAAACTGAGGCGTGAGGGGTTAACTTGCTTGAGATCACATAGCCGAAGGATAGAGAAGCCATTATGTGATGAGCAGGGAAGCCTGGCGTGCGCAGTCCGTCGGGGCACAAAGAGTCTGACACAGATGAGCAGCAGAACAGCAACGACAACATAGCAGACAAGCAGCGGAGCCAGGAGTCAAACCGGCACCGTGCGGCCTCGGTCTGTTTCCTAACTTATATGCCACACAGCTACCCTCAAGAAAGCTGGAGGCTGAGCTGGGCCTTGGAGGGCAAGCCACAGGACAGAGCCATCCATGACAGGAAGAAGGACCAAGAGCTTTCCCCTTCACACTTTCCTGACAGCCAACCCAGGGACTCTCTTGCAAACCTTCTCTCCAGTTCTCTTGCTCATCCGACAACCTCCATCAGGCCCTCCTTTCCCAGGTCTAAATATTTCTCCCTGACCTCTCTACCTCCCCTTTTTAGCCCCAAGGACTAACCGTGCCTAGGAGTTCCCAGAGTGGGTAATGTGGGAGTAGGGCTTTGAAGGACCCATAGGAGTTTGCCAAAAGGGTGGGGGGTGGTGTGGGTCAAGGTTCATTGTACTATTTCCTTATTTACATTCTCAGCCTCCTCAGAATCTCCATGTGTCAGTTTCCTCCTCCGTAGACATGAGAGTATTAGCAGTACCTACTGCCTCTCGGTTCTTACAAAGATTAAAGGTATTAGTCTGCTTGGGCTGTCATAACCAAATACAGAAGACTGCGTTTCCTAGCAAAAACAAGAGCATATTGCACACCTACTGACCTGGGGCGTTCATCTTTCAGTGTCATATCTTTTTGCCTTTTCATATTTGATAAACACCTGCATAGTACTTACTAGGTGCCATTTGCCACCTTTCTAAATGCCACACACTTTTAAAAGTGCTTAGGTCATGCCCAGCACACGGTAAGCACAATCTACGTGTTCTGTGAAGACCATCACTCTTACTGTTGCACACCTACTGTGTGTCAGTCATTGCATTGAACACTTAGATCTGCCTCCTCGTTGGATCCCCACAAACTCTGCAGGGGCCTCCGCTGTGTGCATTCACTTGACAGAAGAGGAAGCCAAGACTCCAGGACAAGCCAGGAGGAAGCCATTTATTTTCTCACAGCTCTGGAAGCTGGAGGTCCAAGGTCAAGCTGACAACCTGGTTGGTTTCTAGTGAGGACTCTCTTCCTGGCTTGCAGATGGCTGCCTTCTCACAGTGACCTCATGTGGGCCTTCCCTATGTGCTCACAGAGGTGAGCAGGGGCACACAAGTTTTCTGGGGTCTCTTCTTATCAGGTAAGGACACCAGTCCCTTTGGACCAGGGCCTTCCTCTTATGACCTCATTTAATCTTAATGACCTAGAGGCCCCCACCTCCAAATACAGTCACTTTGGGAGTTAAGGCTTCAGCATATGAATTGTACAGGGAGGTGGGGAAACAATTCAGTCCATTGCATTAAATATGCTAATAACACAAAATTCAGATCAGTTCAGTCACTCAGTTGTGTCCAACTCTTTGTGACCCCATGGACTGCAGCACACCAGGCTTCCCCGTCCATCACCACCTCACAGAGCTTGCTCAAAGTCCTGTCCATCGAGCCGGTGATGCCATCCAACCATCTCATCCTCTGTCATCCCCTTCTCCTCCTGCCTTCAATCTTCCCCAGCATCAGGGTCTTTTCCAAATGACTCAGTTCCTCACATCAGAATATAATCAATTTGATTTCAGTATTGACTACCTGGTGATGGCTATGCATAGAGTCTTCTCTTGTGTTGTTGGAAGAGGGTGTTTGTTATGCCCAGTGCGTTCTCTTGGCAAAACTCAGTTAGACTTTGCCCTGCTTCATTTTGTACTCCAAGGCCAAACTTGCATGTCACTCCATGTATCTCTTGACTTCCTACTTTTGCATTCCAGTCCCCTATAATGAAAAAAAACATCTTTTTGTAGCATTAGTTCTAGAAGGTCTTGTAGTTCTTCATAGAACCATTCAACTTCAGCTTCTTCAGCATTAGTGGTTAGGGCATGGACTTGGATTACTGTGATATTGGATGGTTTGCCTTGGAAACGAACAGAGATCATTCTGTCGTTTTTGAGATTACACCCAAGTACTCCAGACTCTTGCTGCCTGTGAGGGCTACTCCATTTCTTCTAAGGGATTGTTGCCCACAGCAGTAGATATAATGGTCATCCGAATTAAATTTGCCCATTCCGACCCATTTTAGTTCACTGATACCTAAAATGTTGATGTTCACTCTTGCCATCTCCTGTTTGACCACTTTCAATTTATCTTGATTCATGGACCTAGCATTCCAGGTTCCTATGCAATGTTGTTCTTTACAGCATCGGACTTTATCTCCAACATTAGTCACATCCACAACTGGGCGTTGCTTTTGCTTTGTCTCCACTCTTCATTCTTTCTGGAGTTATTTCTCCACTTTTCTCCAGTAACATCATTTCACACCTACCGACCTGGGGGGTTCATCTTTCAGTGTCATATCTTTTTGCCTTTTCATATTTAATAAACACCTGCATAGTACTTACTAGGTGCCATTTGCCACTTTTCTAAATGCCAAACACTTTTAAAAGTGCTTAGCTCAAATAAATAAATAAATAAATAAAAGTGCTTAGCTCATGCCCAGCACATGGTAAGTACAATCTACATGTTCTGTGATTGTTATTACTGTGAAGACCATCACTCTTACTGTTGTGCACCTACTGTGTGTCAGTCATTGCGTTGAACACTTAGATCTGCCTCCTCATTGGATCCCCACAAACACTGCAGGGGCCTTCACTGTGTCCATTATGCAGAAGAGGAAGCCAAGACTCCAGGACAAGCCAGGAGAAACTCACTGAGACTGATGGAGAACCGATTTCTCTCCAGTCTCTTTCAGGATTTCCAGCAAGGTATAGTAAAGGTCTAGACTTGGCCTGAGCCTTGAAAATGGGGAGAAATGACCAAATCCAAAGTCCTTCAATGTGGGTGGAGTCATTCCCAACCATCCCACCCCCTGAGACTGGTGTGGACAGTAAGCAACGCCAAGGATCCCCTGGAAAGTACATCATGAGCTACAATACACCAGCCACCACCAGGAAGGGCCATTTCTGTTACTCCCTCTGGCAGAAGGCAAGCACCACTGGAGGAAGGGGCAGCTGAAGCCGCATCTCTCATCACAGTTGCATGGAATTCCTTCATCACAGTCAAATTCATGAGAGTCAATTTCCATAAAAGAGGAGGGGGTGGGGCCCCTAAAGGAGCTGGCCATCTGGAAGTGGAGGACATCAAGCCAGGGAAAATGTTACATTGCAGGAGTCCAGAGCAGGGATGGGTGAGGGCCAGGGGGCTGGACTCGGGGTCAGAAGAGCCAGCTCTGCATTTCCACCGGGGAGTGTGACCCCTGGCAAGTCTTAATGCCCCCTGGGAACCAATTCCTTTCTTTAATATTTTATTATGAAGAATTTAACATTTAAACTTAGAGTTGACAGAATAATTTAGTGAGCCCCCTATGTAGCCTGCTACTCAACTTGTACAATTATCAAGTCCTGTTTTACATCCTCCGTTCTCTCACCCACTCCTCCCCCATATTTTTTCAGCCAATTCCAGACATCCAATCACTTCATCTGCCAAATTTTAGTCTGTCTAAAGATAAAGACTCTTTTTAAAAAACATAACTGCAGGGCCATTATCACTTCTAAGAACACTGACAATGATTCCCTTATGACAAATATTCATTCAATATACAAATTTCCACTTGCCCCATAATTAACTTTTTTTTTTTAATAGAATTTGTTGAATCAGGATTTGAATTAAGTTCCCACATGGTTTGGTTAACATGCCTTTTAGGCTTATCTATAAAGTCCCTCTCCATCTCTTCCTTTCCCCTTCCTTGCAATTTTATTTGTTGAAGAAGCTGGGTCATTTGTCCTATAGAAGAGTCCCACGGTGTGGATTCTGTTCACAGGGCCAACGTCTTTATCTGTTAAGCAAGGGGATCATTCTCTCCAAGAACTGAGATTATGTCTATAAATGGGCTGTGACTCTTGCAAGGCACCCACAGTTGTCATGTGTTAATGTATCTTTTGAGCCTTTCAATACCCTGTGCTTCTGTTTTTCCGATGATATAGTTGAGATTCAGAGAAGCTTAGTAACCTGCCCACGCTCACACAGTGGAGGGAGGAAAGGGCGGGTGGAATTGTAAGAACACTGACTCCATGTGGAGACTCAGACTCGAATCCCACTGCACCCTTAATAGCTTTATGGCCTCAGGTTTCTGTAAACTTGCAGTTTCTTCATTTGCCAAAAAAAAAAAAACAGCCAGGAGGCCAGAACTGCATGAGGCTAGAATGAGTTAACATGAGAAGAGCCGGTCTCAGGGTGCCTGGCAGCCGGTGCCTCACTCCACCCTTTCTGCTGTCTGCTCTGGCCCAGCCTCCTTCCTCCCTGAGTGCAAATAAGGCCCCCGTGATAAATCTGGACCCTCGGTCTGCCCCAAGCGCACCCTTAAGCCAGCAGAGACAGGGTGGGCGGCCCTCGGAAGCTGAGCACGCTCTGTTCTTGGGGCAGCTTGGCAAGCAGCTGTGACCTCTTGGGTTTCAGGAAACAATCAGCTATTCTTCCTCCTTCCCCCTCTGTTCGTTGCTCATCCCTGGACCAGGGGGCCCTGAGAGAAATGCTCCAAGTCTCAGCAACTCCCAGCCCATCTGTACATTCTATGTGGATGATTTCCAGGTGTCAGCCTCAGCTCGAATAAACCTCAGCCTAAATCATCATTTACTCCAGAGCTGACACCAATATTTTTATTTCCACCCAGATTCCATGTCATTTATTCATTCGACACGCAGCAGGCTGGACTCGGCAGATAATGACAATAATAACGACGGCAGCAACAACAGCACGAATAATGGCCGCAGTTACACGGCACCTACTGTGTGTCGGGCGTGGCTCTGAGCACCATGCCTATGAGGCAGGCACTGATACTGTCCCCATCTTACAGGTGAGGAGACTGAGCATTGTGGGTTTGAATAAGTTGCCCAAGGTCCCGGAGCTAGTCAGTGGCAGAGTGAGCATTTGAATAAAGGTTTGCCTATTAAAGACTGACCGAAGGAAGAGGAACTGAAGTCCCGCAGCTGGCAGCCACATATGGCAGACAAGCTCCATGCTAGTGGCTTTCAATGTTATCTCATTTAATCCTTACAGGGGTCTCCAAATATCAACCCTATTGTTCACATTTACTTGTGAGGAAACAGGCTCAGAGAGGTAGAGCCCTGTGCCCAAGTGCACACAGCTAGGTGTTCTCGACCTCAGGATCAGACTCTGAGAATACAACATGATGCATGCCACTCGAATTCAAATGAGAAGGTGAGGGGGTGCCTGCCGGAGGGGAGATAACTCTAGACTATAGGAACTCAGGGAAGATGGAACCCACTTCCCAAAGCTTCCTGGAGGAGGGACCACATCAGGAGCTGGGACTTGAATGATGGCAAACCAACCCCTCACGTCATAACGAGCTTCAAACTGGGGCCCAGTCCTCTGTAAGACCCTAAAGTCATATCGCTGGCTCCTTCACCCCAATTTACAGCCACGCCGCCCGAGACTGTCAGGGGCCATGTGGTCTGAGATCCCAAAGTGAAGACCGGGCCTTGGAGCTTTGATCCTAAACTGTCTGGCAGTAAGAGGGATGCTTGGCAGAGGGTGGTTGGAGATGGAGGCTGAGCAGGAAAGACACCCCCAGACCAGCATCATTACACAGTCATGAGACCCTGGTTATTGGCTCTCTCCCCCGTATTTGTAAGTGCTCCCCAGGATGGCACAGGGAGGCACTCAAGGAACTTGAGTGAAGGAGAAAGGTGCAATTGGTGGGATCTTGAACCAAATCCAGGGGCCTCAGCCTCTAACCCACCCCAGAACCACCAGGGCTCCGTATGCGCATCCCACTGCAAGAGGAGTAAATCTCTGGAGGACATGCAGAGGACTCCTTTGGAGGAGGAAAGGTTTTGACCCTGACACTCATGCCTGGGGCTATCTCATGGTGAGGAGGCAGAGAAAGGAAACACAGGAGATGCAGATTTTGGCTAAAAATAAAGAAGGACTTCTCAACAGGCAGAGTCTCCAGGATGCACCAAGCCCCTGTTCCAAGAGGTATGCAGGCAGTGGCAGGGAAATCCCCCACGAGGTGCTGAAGAAAGGATTTCTACCCTGAGGAGCCCAGGGCTGACTCTTACCCTCCCAGCTCCATGACCCTGCAACCCCAGGAGGCCGTCCAGGCTCCCAGGCCCCAGAACTGCTCCCAGGCCCCAGAACTCCTCCCGGCCCGGGGTTCTGTTCTATTCCTGTGAGCTGATAGTTCCAGGCCCTCTGCTAAATGTTCTTCCTCTCATAATCCCACTACCTTCCATTTTGGGGGGGGGGGGTGTCGTTAATGCTTATCCCATTTCTCAGGTGAGAACACTGAGGCTCAGGCCAAGCTAAGGCTCAGGCTAAGTCAGAATCAGGAAACATCACCTGGGTTTGGAACCAGGCCTTTCAGAACCTCAAGACATCTCACCTCAGCCAACGGATTCCAATATCCTGCAGTTCCAGGTTTCTCTCCTTGTGGCCTGAAACCAGTTCTTCCCCCGAGGGTGGACCACAGAGCCCCCAACGCCACGTCCTGGCCTCTGTCCAACCGCAGCCCCCATTCAGCCTGGCCGCAGTCAGCTCCGTGGTTTCCTGAACACTCTAAAGCAAGAGCAGCTGTTGCCATAATGGTTCCCACGAGGGGTTGTCGGTCAATTTTCTCTGCTTGCTTCTCAATTTCCTTTAAAGGGGGATGTGGCTGAGACCCAAGTGGGGCCACGGACTGCCCCTCCCCAAATGACCTCCATGCTTATCTCACACTCTGACCACAATGCATCATTTCAGCTTAATTTTATTTCCTCTTATAAATGGGCACAGCACGGGAAGTGTTAAAAAAAAAAAAAAAAAAAGGAACAGTTCCTTCACAACGCTGGGACAGGTAAGCACCCACAGTGGGACAGGTGCCTTGGTTTCTTTTTCCAGTCTTTTTCCACCACTTTTTCCTACTGAAAGTTTTGGCCATGAACTCGGGACAGGTATGGTTAATAAACAGGTTAAGGGGAAGAAGGGACAGAGAAGGCCTGGGGGAGGGAAGGACAAATTCCCCCCATCCCAGGCTGGGTTCTTGGAGGATCTGTACAGGAGAAAGGACGTGGTGGGAGGCGGGGGGTGGGGGGCACACAGTCTTCAGGGGGCTCTCTGGAGCCGCACTGCCTACAAAAAATATTTACATGCATTCACCACGCTGGGGCCACCGCGCTGAGCTGCCTGCTGGGCACCCGGGGGATGCTGGGGCCACGAGCCCTTTGATGGCGACTCTGGGGCCCAGCCTCAGCATCTCCGTAAATCTGTACACAGTTTGTGGGCTTCTATTTACAGGCAAGAGGCCTGGGGAAGCAAGTCCAGGGTGGTGGCTGGCAGGAGAAGGAATTCAGGAGCGCCAAGGAGGTGGTGGCCCCTTCTGCCCTTGAGGCAGAGATGCATCTGCTCCCTGTGCCCAGGGCCCCAGCCTGGAGGCCTGGACAGATGGCTTTGCCAACCCCAGGTGGGTCTGGCCTGAGCACCCCAAGCCACCGCCCACCGACCTGCCCGGCCTGGGCCCCAGTGATCACCCGTCTGCTTCCTATCGAGGGGACTGACCCTCCTGGGGAGGTACCCCTCTCGATCCCCAGGGAGATAGAGCCTGGGCTCTAGAAGTCACAGTTGGGGGTGGGGGGTGACCCCGGCCCGCCTTGTCCTCTCTGGCAGCTGAGGCCCCAGAGAGGCTGTCAAGCACACAAGCCCCTCTTCTTTTGCAATCGGCCGTGTTTCCTGGAAACACTAGGCCCCTGCAGGACACCTCCCCAGGAGCACCAGGGTGCCTGGGGACATATTTGGGCAGGCCCTGCATGCATCACACCCTGTGTCCAGGCAGGGTGAGACCCAGGCACTCACATCCAGCTCATCCTTTTCACCGCCTGCTCTCAGATCACCATGCTGGACTTGGACTGCTTTTAAGCTTCATGAAGATTAAGCCTGGACATTTGTCTCGGGGCCAGGGCTCAATGAATGAAGCCCTCAGTCTCTTCTCTCCAACGCTAAGGATGCAGAGAAGAGGCATCGGTCAGCGGGTGGCAAAGCCCCAGGCCCCAGGTTAGAGGCCGGTCCACAGAAGGTGAGGAGTCAGGCCTGCTGGGGTCAGGCTGGACCCATGCGGCCCCTTTAAGCCCACTCCAGCCAGCCCAGGCCCTGCTCAGCCATCCTGTGCTGGACCCCGCCCCGACCAGAGGCTGTGCAGAGGCCACCCCCACTGCTGGGCCTCCTACCCCGGTCCCAGCATCCTTGGATGGTCCAGATCCTCTCTCCGCCATGCTCCCTGGCTTCTCAGCCTCGGCCTGCCCAGGCCTTCACACCAGAGCTGCTGCCCCAAGACAGCAGCCTGCCAAGAGGCAGGGTAGAGGGAGGGGAGGCTGGGGCTGGCTTTGGTCTCCCTCGTCCCCCAGCCCTTCCGCTCCAGGAACGACCGAGGCCAGGTCACCTCCAACAGATCGTGAGCCTAGGATGCCTCCCCCTGCTCCTGCCCCGCAAAGACTTGGACCAGGTGGGCTCCTCACAAGCCTCCAGGACTTGCCAAGGTGGCCTATAGGCCTGAGAGATGGAGCCTCAGCCTGGGAAGACGGTGGAAAAGACAGGCTGCAGGAGCTCCCTGGAACCTCACCCTCAACGCCTCTGGCACCCCCAGCCCTCACCCTGCAGAAGTCTCCTGCCAGCGAGTCTTCAAAAGGGAACAGAAATAAAACCCGGCTTTCTGACTTTAACCAGGGTTGTGGGCAAGGGGTGGAGGGGTGAGCTCCAGCCACCCACAACTCAGACCACATCCCGTGGCTCCAAGACCCCTCTCAAAGCACAGCCCCCATGGGAGATTTGTGACCCCACGTTTAAAATATCTACAGAAGTGGCCCCATTTGAAGGGTAACAAAGAAGAGGGAGGCGGGCTGGGGCCTGGAACATCCCCAACCCCGCCTGTCCTCAGCCCTCAGCCAGGGACAGTGTCTGGATGGACTGCTTCTAGCTGCAGCCAGGAGAAACACCAAGTTGTCTGGCCAAATGCATGGGCACAGGTCCACCGGAAGGTCCCCGAGAAGGCCCAGGGGTGGGGCTGAGGTGGGCCTGGTGAGGCCAAAGGGAGAGGGTGCAGAGGGCCCAGGCGCCAGGCCCACCCTCACAGGCACTTTGGAGACTTGTGTCCTGGGAGGCAGAGTCGACCCCCTAGCTCAGAGCAAGAGGAGGATGGAAGGAGACCAGGAGCCTCACCACATGCCCCCTCCCCACCAGGAGCCTTTGGTGCTGGGAGACCCAAGCCCCCTCTCCAGCCGAAGACTGAATTCCAGGAACCAGCCTGCCTGCCTCAGCAAGTGGGGAACTTGCCCCCAACCAAGCCCTTTGCAGGCTACAGAGGGTAGGGAGCAGGTAAGGTGAAGCCAGGTTCAGCAGGTGTGCAAGGCCCTGAGGGGGCTTGTGGCCATGTCCCCCACACTGCACTTAATTCCAGGAAAGGCAAGTGTCCAAGCGTGACAGCAGGGCTGTGTGGGTGTGGGTGAGATTGTGCACCCACGTGGGATTGCATCTGACTCGCTGGGGTTTGGTGGCGATGTGGTTGGTGAGGAGTCGTGAAGGCTGAGCGTGACGGGGCAACTCGGGGACCCAATATGGGCTGATTGTTTCGGCCTAATTGCACCCTCCCCAGTGAGCCTGAAAGCTGGAGGCAACACGTGTGGTGTCGGAGTGTATGTGGGTGGGCAGGAATAGGGGTGGCGGGATGGCAGAGAGAGAGGCAGGCCACACCATTACCATTAGGTTATGATGATTAGTGACTTGCATTGTCATAAGCATTTGGGGCAGGGGGGCACATAAGAAACATATGAGAATAAACATCTTTGGAAAAATGTGTGTGTCTGTGACGTATCTGGATTAGCTAGGTGGTCAAGATCGTGTGTGGTTTTGTCATTGCGTGCTTTTCTCTTTGTGTGTGACAATACGTGTAACCATGTGAGAGACGGTGTCTGTGCAGAATCCACTAGGAGGAAGGAGGTGCAGACCCCTCCTCACCAGTGGCTGCCGGAGCACTCTCAGGAAGCTGGGGCAGGCCAGGAAGGAAGTGAAGCCTGTGGGTGCATGTGCATTGAGCAGAGATGAGGGAAAATGACCCCATAACCCCAGAGGGGCCAGGACAAAACAGGCTGGTGGGTGAGGGGTAACGTCTCACCCAGGCAGAGAGTGAGCCTGGGACAGGAGCAACAGGGTGCAGTGTCCCAATGATTTCAAGGGCTGGGCTTGCCAAATGCTTGTCCTAGAAACCAGCCCGAGTGCCTCTCTGCCTCCAAAAGGAAACCTCAGCCAGCCCTGTGGGGCCAGGTTGGGGCTGAAGTCCCACCCCTTCGTCCACCAGCCAATCAGGAGTTCCCTTCCTCCTGTCCATCTGATGTGAGGTCCTAAAGCTCCAAGCTGGTGGCTGGGGGAGGAGTATGTGGAACAAGTGATGAGCTCATAAGGGTACAGTCTGGAGCAACGGCAGTGCCCCCTGTCCCTTGGGGAAGAGCTGCGTGAGGCTGGCAGTCTGGGCAGACCTTGGGAGGATGGCAGAGATGAAGTGGGGCCAGGATGTCTCCCAGGCCCAGTCCCAGGCCGGGGCTGGGGATGCCAGGCCAGGGACTGGACATAGGGGTGGCGCTGAGGCTACAGGGAGGCACTCTGGCTCCGCTAGGCGTAGAACTCCTCTTGCTTGTCAGGCTTCTGGTATGTGACGCTCGCCTGCTTGGGCTCCTCCAGCGTGTAGCTGCCCTCGTCCTTCTTCTTCATGCGGTAGATGAGCAGGGTGACCAGGAAGGCAGCAAAGAGGGCGCCTACAACCCCGCCCACGATCACAGCTGTGGAGAAAGAGGGCAAAGGTCAAGGCCACAGGAAGGGCAAGACAACCTTAGAGCCTGAGGAAAGGGCAGAGGGTCCTTGCAGGTAGAAGCAAGAGTTGGGAGGGAGCTGGGAATCTCAAACTTGAGACCAGAGTCGGAGTGAAGTTTGGAGTCAATGCTAAAACACCAGCACTGGCTGCCATTGATACTCCTCACCACAGCCTGGCACTGTTCTAATCATCTGTTCTAATCATATGAACACGTGGAATCTTCATACAGTGCTACTAGGGAGGTGCTGTGCTAAGGTCCTCATCAAATGTGAGATGCCATCAATAAGAAGATGCTCCAGTATTTTATATACCCTTAGGAAAGAAAAAACTCTGCCATCTAAACTAGGACACATCCCAACTGCAGAACAGTTAACATGAACACACGTGCGTTGAGACTGATTAGGAGCAAAATGATAACCCCCATTTCGCAGATGAGGAAAAAGCATGCCTGGAAAGGTGAAGGACTTTCCCGAGGCCACGCTGCTCATAAGTGGGGAACAGGGTTTGGGCCACAAATCCAGAGACTTCAGGAGAGAAGACCAAGGGCAGGTCCTCGGGGCTGGTATCAAGGGTGGGAGCAGATCAAGCCAAGGATGGGGCCCTAGATTACGATCCAGGGGATAAGGTCCAGGAGGGATAAACAAGCATGGCCCAGGGAGGCAGAGGTCAAGGGCAGAGTCTGAGAAGAGGTCAGAGGGTGCTGAGGAAAGTGCGGGAGGTAGGACAAAATCTGGGATCAGAGGGTCAGAAGAGGAACTAGAGGGTGGGTCCTCAGGTCCCCAAGTCCCCAGCTTTCCCTTCCTAGAAAACTAGGCTTCTAGGAAACCCACACCCTACCCTCCCTCCTGGGCTCCTGGGGGGCAAACTGAGGCCCCACCAGCTGCCCCCTTCTCCCAGGCCCCAAGTCTCACCTACAAGCACCTCCTTCCGCTCCAGGATGCTCTTCTGGGGCAGCTGAGCCGCGGAGCTGCCTGAGTCGATGGCATTGTCCAGGAGGCCAGGGCCTGGGCGGGCACCCTTGGGCAGCTTCCCGGGGGGAGGCGATGGCTTGGCCGCGGCCCCACCCACAGCCACCACCTCATTGGCTGTGTCTGGCTGTGTGGTCTCTTCCTCCGACAGCTCAAAGTCCCCACTGGGTCCCCCGCTCACTGGCATCTCTCGCTCATCCCGGATGGTGGTCAGGAAGGACTCTGGAGTTGGGGTCTGTAGGGAGGGTAGCATGAGCCCAGGAGCCAGGCCCAGAACCCCTGCCACAGGGCAGCCAGACACACATGCACACCAGCCCACTGCTGCCACTGCACTTCCCTGGGGGGCTGATACTCACTAAGCACTCACCATGGGCCAGGCACTGTGCTAAGCACATCATGGGCCTTTTCCCCTCAAATTTTACCCATTAAGAAGGTATTAGCACCCCTACATTACAGAGTAGGAAATAGGCTCAGAGAGGTTAAGTGACTTGCCCAAGGACACATAGCTAGTAAGTGGTAGAAGCAGAACTAAAATGCAGATCTGTCCAACTCCAGAGTATGTGTCCCTAACACTACACTACACTACCTCTGTTATCCTGGCCACATCCTGGTCCCCATCCCATCTCCATCCCTTCCTTCTCCAGCTGCCTTTCTTGGCAGCTGCCTTAGCAGATTGCTATCAGGGACTGTTGTCTGGGGATAGCTGGGTGCAGATTTTAAATACCTGGGCCTGATCCTCGATCCATGTGCCTAAGGCAAGGGTGAGTCCTGTAGCCTGAAGGTCAGTCCAGTAAGTAAGCGTAAGTCGCTCAATCATGCCCTACTCTTTGCGACCCAATGGACTGCAGCCCACCAGACTCCGCTGTCCATGAGATTTTCCAGGCAAGGATACTGGAGTGGGTTTGCCATTTCCTTCTCCAGGGGATCTTCCCGACCCAGGGATCGAACCCGGGTCTCCTGCACTGCAGGCAGATTCTTTACCAACAGAGCTAAAAGGGAACCCAGGGATCGAACCCAGGTCTCCCACATTGCAGGCGGAATCTTTACCGGCTGAGCCACAAGGGAAGCCCCAAGGTCAGTCCAAGAGCACCACAAATCTCAATGGCTCCCAGCATCTGGAGGCAGGATCCCAACTAGAGCTGGGATCGCAGCAAGGATGGAGCTGCTTCACAGGTGTGCATGGAGAGAATGGGTCCGGGGTCCAGGCCGAGGAAAGGCCACGCACATGCACAGAGGCTGCACCAGCGACCTGCTCTCAGTGCCCCAGCACTGCGTCCCCAGCCCACCTGGCCAAGCATCTATGAAACACCAGGTTCCCCTAACTGCTCAGAGGAGCCTAGAGCAGGGCCCGTGTCCTGCTGGGGCTGGCTGGGGAGTCGGACGGGCTGATGCTGACCCAAAGGCAGCTCCACAGCCTGGGGGTTCTCCTCCAGATGCAAAGGGCTTTAGTACCCCAGTCAATGTCACTACATCCCCTCCTTGCCCAGCAGCACCAGCAAGGATCAGTCTACTTCTCCCACTTCCTTGATCCCCTCCCCATCCTGGCATTCCTGGCATCCTCATCCTCTTCCCTGAACTACCATCCCCATCCATAATACCCCAAACACACACACACACACACACCATCCATAACACCCCAAACACACACACACACACCCTAGAGCTGACTGCCAAGTTCAAATCCTGACTCTGCCACTGCTGCCCGTGAAGGCTTGGAAAGTGGCCCCACCTTAAGGGAGGATGATGGCAAGGCCCACCCCACTCCGTAGGGCAGGCATGAGAGGGAGAGGAGATGGTGGCACAGGTAAGTGTCTAGCACTGAGCCTCCACCCAGGCAGCACTCCATGAACGTGACCTGCAGTATTCATCTCCTACCGCCCAGCTCTTAATCCCCCTCAGATGGATAATAACAACAACGATGATGATGGTGGTGGTGGTGGTGGCGGTGATAACAAAAGTGAAACGTTTTGCTTGTTTAGTATTGCCAGGCACTGCTCTAAGAACCTTGGCTCTGTTGGGAAACTTAATTCTCACAACCCTGTGATTTGCATTCTATTCTTTTCTCCTTTTCACAGATAAGGAAACAAAGGTATAAAAAGGATCAGTGACTTCCTGAAGTTGCATGGTGGTGGAAGCATTCCAATGCCGGCTGCAGGGCTCCTGAGTCTGTGCTTTTAACCAGAACACACAGGCCCCTGGCCCCTTCCCCTTTGAACACTCCCATCCTCCCAGTTCCTTCCCCATTAATGTCTTGACCTAACATCTAAAGACCCCGGCCCGGTCCCTCTTCCATCCCCATCCATCTCGACCTCTGTCCTCATCCTGTGACTCAGCCCCAGTGCTGGCCTCACACCTCTCTCACCCTCCTGCTCCCTGTCTGGCTCATCTCCAGAACATTCTAGATCTCAGCCCTGTCCAGCTCCATCCTCCTCCTCCCACCCCGCCCCCCGAGCCCTGACCCACCCTCCTCTGCTCTGACTCCCTGTCCTCTCCACATCGGCTCACCTGAGCCACCTCCGTGGGTCCAGGGGCGGTGGTCCCGAGGGGCAGCGTGCTCTTCTCAGGGATGTCAGGCTTCTGGGTGGTAGCCGGCCTGGGAAGGGCCCTTGGCCTGGAGGTAGCTGTGCTGACCAGCCTGGGAGTTGGGGCCTCTGTGTCCAAGACAGCCACCGTGGTGGGAGGTGAGGGCACCGCTGGGGTAGTGGCCCGGGCTGTGGCCGCTGTGGTCAGTGGCAGAGGCAGAAGCCTCCGTACGCCGGTGGTCCTTACGACAGAGGTGGTGGCCGCAGACGGGGGCGCCGCGGGGATGCTGGGCACGGCGGTGGCCACTGTGGCGGGCACTGTGGCCACCGTCGGGGGCCCCGTGGTGGTGGCAGTGGTCGTAGCCGTCGGGGTGGAGACGGTGGTGGCTCTCTGGCTGGGCTCTTCTGGCACCTCTGTCAGCAGTGGGGGGCTGGTGGCCGGCTCCGGGGTGGGGCGCTCAGAGGGGAGCTCTTCAAACGGGGTGCCCACAGGCTGGATGTCCATGGTGGGCAGCACCGCGGGGGTGGTGGACATGGCCAGGGCGACATCTGGGCTGAACCGCACGGCTGTCTCAATGCCCGACTCCTGCTCAAAGTCTGAGGGGGTCGGGGGGAGAAGGAAAGAGCTAGGAAGCTGGGTGATTTGAGGGCATGAGGATCCCAGATCAGCAATGGCCATCAAGATGGGAGGCTCCCAACCCTCACCCTTTGCATAATTTTCCCAAGACAAGAGGAGGGAAAGGAGGAAGGCACAGTCTGGTCAAAGCTTACCAGTCGACTGATGGCTAGTGATGCGTCCCAGTTCCTCTCTGCCTAGCCAAAAATTCTAAGGGACCACTTCTTCCAGGAAGTCTTCCCTGACTATTCCAGCCCACCCAGTCTGGAGCTTTTCTAGCAGACTGAATCTAGGCAGTGGTAACTCAGGCCCTACTGGCTTCAGATCTTGCTGGAGGTTACAGGCAGGGGAGGGGAGGGGAGGATGGCCGTGGCATTCTGGGAAGAGTCAGACATGCCTACAAGCTACCCAAGCACCCATGGTGGGCAAACAAGGTTCCCCCAGAGGCACAAGCAGACAGCAAGAAGGAGAACAAGCCCCTCCCACAGAGGCTGCTTGTGCAATCTGGACTCCAAACCCAGACAAATGAAGGGAGGGCCTCGGCAGAAATAAGGAGAGAGATAAGCCACACCAGCTCCCGGGGGGTCTGAACCAGGCAGAGGAGGGGTGGGGAGGAGCCTGAGAGGTGTGGAAGTAGAGATGTTACCACCCATCAGGATGGATTTTATGAAGATTCTCACAAGATTTATAACTCATAAGATGCTTAAAGAAATGGGCTAAAGTGAGGAAACTAGAGGCGAGGGGCTGTAGGGGGCCAGCTCCAAAGCACACAGACCCCCACCATTACATTAGACTCTGCCTGTCCCCTCCAGGGCCCCAATCTCAAAACACACCCCTTTTTACTACCAGTTGCAGAGCTTCATCTCTGTGCCAGGCCCTGACGTCTTAAACTGAAGCCTCCCAGAGGCTCGGCGTGCGTGAGCGGGTGCCAAGTCACTTCAGTCCTGTCTGACTCTTTGCGACCCTGTGGAGTGTAGCCCTCCAGGCTCCTCTGTCCATGGGATTCTCCAGGCAAGAATACTGGAGTGGGTTGCGGGTCCCTCCTCCAGGGAACCTTCCCCACCCAGGGGTCAAACCAGCCTTTCTTAACGTTTCCTGAATTGGTAGGTAGGTTCTTAACCACTTGCCACCTGGGAAGAGCCCCCAGAGGCTCCGAAAAGAAGGCAAATTTATCACCATTTACAGATAAGAATACAGACTTGGAGAGGGAAAACGGCTAAAGACGGCACAGCTATTAGGTAGAGAAACAGATTCAACTTGGCGTGCCTCCCTTATCTCAGGCTACTCTGCTGGGCTTTCTGCGGGACCATGGAACTGATTTGTCCCAGGCACCACTGGAGGCCCCTCTAATTTTTCCGTCACTGTCCTAACCCCGCCCTTGGCCACCGCTGATTGGGCAGAACGGGGGCACGTGACCCCAATTGAGCCAATCAAATGGGCCTCTGCTCACTACACCTGAAACATTGACCACTAAGTTCCTCCAAAAGTGGTCACAACAGTATGAAACCTGGGTTACTGAGAAGCGTCCGTGTTCCCTGACAGAGGCTGGAGGTCTGCAGGGAGACCCAAACAGTGCACAGAGAGACCCAGAGACAGAGAAACTGGGAGTGCTGGGCTCTGGTTCCACCCCGGGGGGAAGACGGCCTGCCCGTTACGTGCTTAAGGTCCAGGAGCTGCCTCTGAATGACCTCTCCCTCCCCCACCCCACGTTTAAGCAAGCCTACCCTACGAGGGCTCCTCTTCCTTGCCATCAAAGCCTCGGATGGGGCACTGGTGGGAGGCTGGCACTGTTGACATGATATGTAGGAAAACGGAATGGGGTACTTACAACCGGAGCCCGACCCAGAGTAGAGGTCGTCCAGCTCGTCATCAGGGAAGGAGTCGTCATCCCCAGAGCCCTCGAGGTCCACGGGCCTCTCGAAGTTCTCACTGCGCCAGCGCTGGGCCTGCGGAGGGCAGAGGTGGGCACACGGCTCAGCAACCGAGGCCAGCGGCCTGGACAAGCCCAGAGGAGCAACAGACACCCTTCTGGGCCAAGTGACAGTGGAGGGACAGCATCAGACGTGGCTTCAGAGGCAGAGAGCCGGGGTAGGCCGGATCACCACTTCCTGCCTTGCAGGTTGCTGTGAGCACGCAGTGTGCTAGTATGTGCTGAGCGCGCCTCAAAGCAGCCGGTACTCCGCACAGGGCAGCCCCATCTGCCCCTTCCACAGCCGGGAAGACTGAGGCCCCAGTGCCCCAGGTCACCAGACAGCACGTGATGTGACGAGGTCCACACTCTGCTAGGGGTGCAGTGCCTCACACCTCAAAATCCCAAAGGCAGGCCCATTTATCCCATCAGACAGACATAGGTGTTGGGGAGGGCTGGGACTCTGGGAGGGAAGAAACTTGGGTAATGGGGGAGGGAGAGAAGGGAGTGTAGTTCCTAGTTCTGGTCTTCCCCAAAACAAAGTCAGCTCCAGAGTCAGCTCAGGGCATGGATGCCACTTCCATGTCTGCCACAAGGGTCTCCTAGGGGTCTGCCGGGATGAGGGGAGTCCAGCCCTCCAGGTCCAAGACTCTTCCCAGAATCAGAACTTGGGAAGGTGGGGCGTTGTGGCTCCTGGGCCCAGACCATCCCCCCTCCCCCCATTGCAACCCGGCCTGAGAGCCAGCACTAAGGACATTGAAGACAGGAGCGTAAACCTGAATCCAGACTGAGCCTGGCCACAGTCCCTGCCCCCTGAGAGCTTTCAGAGAAAGATGAGCTGGTGCTCAGCTATAGAGGGTTATTAGCACCTGGGTCTTAAACAATTGAATGAGAGAGGAAAAAAAAGAAAGAAAGAAATAGAGCAAGCAAGCAGGGGGACCAGAATAAGCAAAGGCTCCAAGGTGGGGAAGCAGAGCCTGTGCCATCAGAGCTGGGTCTGGGGGCCTCATCCAGGGTCCCTCAGGACTCCTGCGGTCACTGCAGTCCAGTCACCCGGCCCCCATCTGTTCCCGGAACATGCCTGCCTGGTGTCTCCTGCCTCTTTCACTCATGCTGTTCCCTCCACCTGGAACACTCTCCCCTCCCATCCTCTCATCTTCCAACTTCCCAGAAGCTAACTCACTCCCCATCCCTTCTTCCGAGAAGCCCTCCTACTCTGAGCTTTCAGAGCATCCATCCGGTGCTTCTGAATTCACATCTCTCACCACTTGTGAGCTGGGCAGGCATGGGTATACACTTCTCCTGTGACTGTGCCCACCCCCACTAAACTATACCTTGATGGAGCAGGACTGTGTCAGACACACAGTGGGTATCAGCAAGTATCTGGTGAGGAATGGACTTGGTGTTGGAGGATGCAATTCCTGGGCGGTGGGGGTGGGGTGGGCGCAGGACAGGCCAGAGTTGAGTTTGGGGAAGCCCCATCACAGGCTCTCAGGGTTCGGCTGGCAACTTTTCTCTTGGAAACTGGTCATGTTTCATTCTTACTGCACGTCAGAATGTTGTAAAAACAGAACTCAGCAGGTCTGACGCAGAGTCTGAATACCCCTACTGTTTGACTGACATGGGGAGTCACGGAAGGTATGTGAGCAGGAGAGGGGCTAGCTCAGCATCACAACCTGTGCTCAGCCTCTCACACCCCGCCCCTGACAGCCCCTTCCTGGAGCTCCTATGGGGCTAGAGAGAGGATCCCGATCCTGGCTTCCGGGCCCTGAGCCTCGACCACCTGCTCTAAAGCCCTACCCAGACCAGGCAGGGCAGGAGGCCAGGGCGGGGTGCCAGGAGATTCCCCCAGCTTACCCATCACCCCCCCAACACACACACACACACACAGTCTCAAAGTAATGAATTAATCAGTATTTACTTGCTACCAGTGAGTCATGGAGTGGAACAATTAGAGTAATTGCTCCGTGACTAATTGCCGGGTCTTCCTCCGTTTTAGACATTTCAGGAGCTCAGAGCAGCTACCATCCAACCTTCCCCAGTTGCCATCTCTGCTCCCACTTACCAGAGGAATAAATTCCCTAGGACCCAAAGGAAAGGGGCTAGGTGCTTCCCCACCCCACACCAGCCTCTATGACCCCACCTTAGCTAGGGTCCCTTGGAGATTTTCTGCTCCATTCTTAGGCCACCAGCCTAAAGCCAGAGACGTGCAGCATGATGGGGCCTGAGCCGGGGTGTGGCCCGGACTGTCTCTCCATCCTTCCAAGCAGCTCAGGGAAGCTGAAAGCCCTTTAGCTGGGAGGAAGGGGCCTAAGAAGCCTGTGGTCCCAGGGGACCCCCAAACTGGGGTAAAGGTGGGGGGCCAAAATAGGGAGTCCTCATGATTCCACAGTGACCAGCACCACACAGCAGCCCCTAACAACCTGCTCCCAGAAAGGCTTGCACAAATTCAAACCCCCCACCCCTACAAAGTCACATAGAGCCTTGAAATGACATACCCAGAGGCACGCTGACACACGCTCACCTAAAGGCAGCTAGAGAGAGGCACCGCGTGTTGGCATGCCTTTGGGTGCAAACAGGCGCATACATGGGTGGGGGGGGCAAACGCTAAATGCGGGCACACGCGGTGCAGCTCTGAGGCTCAGAAACAAGTACGGAACCTCCTGTGAACCCATCAGCCTCCGCTCAGGTAGCTCTCACCTAGATACTATTCATCCCCAGCTCAGTAGCCATCGACATGACAACCGTTACCATGACGACCATCTCCTCCATGCTAAGGACCAGGAGCTCCAGCTCCCCACAGAGATGCAGGGGGTGGGGGGGGGGAGGAGGGCGGGGAGGGGGAGCAGGAGAGGGAGAGATCCTGGAAGAACAGAGAGAATGACAGGGACGGGGAGGGCGAGGCACCGGATGCGGACAGAGATGCAAGGACAGAGGGAAGCCTGGGGTCAGAGGGGCAGGGGCGGGGGTGACAGGGAGGAGGGAGTGGAGGGAGGGCTGGGTGTGCGAGAGAAAGAGAGAGAAGGCAAGAGTGGGAGGCGGAGGGAGAGAATTCTCTCACATCTTAATTTAGCCTCACGCTCATCAGACACAAAGCTGGGGAAGGGGCCACCTCAGTGATTTTCCAAACCTGCATCCGAGAGAACATTCCTTCCAAATAATGAGCAGCCCCCGGATGGGGTGGGGGGGTGACGGCCAACAACCAGGCACCCCTGAGTTCACCCCGGGAAACTTAACCCTGGGACACCTGAGACCTGTGGGGTGGGGGAGGGGTGCAGGATTCCATCTTGCCCACACAACCCCCACGCCTAAGTGCCAGCTGCCCCCCTCCCTGGGGGACCAGCGCTCACAGGGCCCTCCCAGGAACACTATAGGGGTGCTGGCGGTGGCTGAAGCTACAAGGGCTGCAGAGAGGAGGGGGGTTGGGGAACAGAACCCGGCAGACAGCAGGGAAAGCCTGAAGTCACAAGTACCAGAGGGGGTAATGACAAACAGCCTTTGACCCCCAAACGACCTCTCTATTTGCATAATTCCATGCATAATTAGCATAATAATCTGTACCAATTCCCTTAAAAGAGCACCCAAGTCAAATGCCAGCCTCCCCCAACCCTCATTGTGTCCCTTCCAGGTAAACCACACACCCTCCCATGCCTGATAAACATATCCCAAACAAGAGCACCTGTATGCGTGCATGCACACACACACATGTCCAGCACAGACGCTCACACACAGTCGTGATCCACATTTACCGACCCCAACCTGTGTACCCACAACTCACAGACAATAGCCTAGCACATTCCACCACGAGCTCACCCATTTGCTGCCCCCCAGCTGCACACACAGACACACAGTTGCATCCCTCTCTCCACCTAATACACCCCACACAACCTCGGCAAGATCCCATAACCACATGGGTGGCACACACAGACCCTCCCCACGACCAAGCATTGCTATTCATATTCCCCACGCCAGTGACCCCTCAGACTCTGACACAAACCTCATGACTTGTAAACAACCTTTTTTCACACTTGCATCCTCATACCCCCCACACACAGCCCACTGTGGAAGCCCCTGCGTCTTCTGCTTCCTGCCACCACCTGTCCCAGCCAAGACACCCACCCAGAGGCTCCCCCAGCAGCAGGGGAAACTCCGAGATTGCTGGGGGAGCTCCTGAGGGTCCTCAGGGGGCTCTAAAGACCAGGGCCCACCCTTATGGAGGCCCCCTCCCAGGTCAGGTTTGGAAGCACTCTAACCTGTGGCACTGGCTTCAACCAGCACCGCCTCCCACAACTTCATTATACCCACTTTGCAGAGGTAGGCACTGAGCCTGGGGTTTAGAATTGAGACATGACCGTGAGTCCTCAGCCTCTGGGCCCTTCCTCCAAACCTTCCAGGTGGCCCCCAATCTGCTGCTCATCTAGAGTTCCTATACCTGTGACCCACACAGCCCCTGGACAACCTCAGCTCAGAACTACCACCCGCCCACACCATACACATGCTGGCACATGGCAAACACCCCAAATGCTCCCAAATACCCACTGCCCACAAGCTCTACCCATGCATCCCTGAAAAGGCACCCACTGCACCACACATACGTGCCGCCCCACCCCACCCCGACAACCAGCTACAGGCCCCTGAACCTGCCTCCCACTCCCCTCCACACACGTGCACCATGCGCACACCACGCACACTTTCCCTCCGGGGTACATACAAGCACACACACGTGGCACCTTGGAGGATGCAAGGGTGAGACGTGGCACCTTTCCCAATGGACACACCCCCTGCCGTTTTTCCTCACTTCCCCCTTGTCACCATCTGACTTCATGCTGACCCACAGCCTTGACCCAAAAAAGTAACTCAGGCTCCCTGCCCTGATGGGACCAGCAGTAACATGAGCTGCCAGCCACTGGCCCTCCTCCACCCCTACCTGATCCTCTCCATAGGGCTTCAGAGCCACTGGGGTGGGTAACTTCCACCACCGTCCCTCTCTCATGGGGTTGAGAGAAGGGACGTGTTCAGGCAGAAAGGCAAGGCTTCTCCTTCCTCCAGCCCCCACTCTGCTGCCAAGCTTTCCTTGGAGACCAGAAGTCTAGGATCTCTCATGTCCAGCCCCCACCACCTCCCACCCCCCATCGTGAGCCTGCCCAGAGAAACAGGATAACACAGAGGTTAAACCAGAATGAACCAGCTCCTCCCCTCACTACCCATCAAACATCAGGCAAGCCACTGAATCTCTCGGCACCTCAGTTTTTTCATCCATAAAATGGGGATGACAATTGCAGTATGTGACTCGCAGGGGTGCTGTGAGGATCAAAGAGGATCATGCATGTGATAGGCTTAAGGATAGGACCCAACACTGGGAGCTGAATAAAGAATTGTAGCTGGGATTATTGCTAGGTGTATGTTAATATTTCCATTATGAATTCTGAAGATTTTATCTCATGTAAGCCTCACCGAACTCCTGAGGGGAGTAGCATCAAGACAGTTACACCCAGGCTGCAGATGCGACTATTCATGCCCAGAGAGCCTAAGCGGGCTTGCCAAAGCCACACAGCAGGGGAGAGCACAGAGAGAGAAAAAAGGAGACGCTGGGTGAGGCGGGGAGGAAGGGCGAGTTACAGAAACAGACACAAAAATTAGGTCAGCTGGCGGGGGGCCAGCAGCCCAGCACCCTGTGCAGTGCTAATCATGCTGCAAAAACTAAGAATAAAATCAAGCATAATTAATTCTGCCCGCACTTCCTTCCCCACATTAGCCAGGCTCGGCCTGCCCTCTCCTGTGACTAGAGGGCATGTGAGCAACAGCTGGGGGCCCAACTTTGGGTTCTTGAACCCAAGCTGGACTTGGGTTCAAGTCCAGCTCTGCTTACTTGCTGGGTGACCCTGGGCAAGTTACTCAACCTCTCTGAGCCTCTATTTGCTTAAATAATACCATTGTGAGAATCAAGTAAGATAATGCACCAAAACCACTCTTGTTGCTCAGCACACAGTTGGCACTTCATAACCATGTGTAACTAGTACTGTGGTACATTCCCCCACCCCCACCCGCCCAGACCTCACCTTCAGGCCTGAGTGATCACTAAGTTCAACTCTCCCGTCTTACGGAGGTGGACACGGAGGCTCAGAAAGGGGATGAGAGGGAGGTGGGGAATTAGCCCAAGACGCAGCATTCAGAGAGGTGAAGTAACGTGTCCAGTGACGCACAGTGGGACTTCACACCCGATTCCAGAAGCAGGGTGGTCTCAGCAGAGCCCTCTAGACACACAGAGGCTCCATCCCCACCAGCACCCCCACCCCACCCCCGTCCCCAAAGGGCCCTCAGTCCTGTGAGAACTCAATGCCCCTCACGCTCACCAGCTCCAGCCCGGAGACCCGGAGCGTCACCACAGGAATGTGGGCCGGGGCCAGGCTCCGGGCGGCAGGACAGCCGAGGGGGCAACACAATGGAGAGTCCAGACCCGGGAAGGGGGCCGCCCCGGTCTCCACACCACCCCCCCACTGTCCACAGCTGCCCTGGCTGGGAACCCAGCACTCGCCACATTTACTGGCTGCCGGAGGGGTGCGGGGTGCGGAGGCTGCGGCTGCGTCAGTGGGAAGGGGCCATGGACCCCAAGTCCTGGGGAGCAGAGGGGCCTGGGGGAGGAGGACGGGGCACAAGGGCTGAGAAGGCCCCTCTGCAAACAGCCAGCACAGCCCAGACACACACCCAGTCCCCCACACATCTCCCCACCTCCCTTATTCCAAACACTTGCCCCCAGATCTCCCACAAGGGTAGCCTGAAGTGAAGTGAAGTGGAGTGAAGTCGCTCAGTCATGTCCGACTCTTTGTGACCCCATGGACTGTAGCCTACCAGGCTCCTCGGTCCATGGGATTCTCCAGGCAAAAGTACTGGAGTGGGTTGCCATTTCCCTCTCCAGGGGATCTTCCCGACCCAGGAATTGAACCCGGGTCTCCCGCATTGTAGGCAGATGCCTTACCGTCTGAGCTACCAGGGAAGCCCCAAGGGTAGCCTAGAGGGCAGGAAAACAGCCCTTTGGGTCCATCCCCTCTCAGCCAACTGCTCTGGGAAGAGACATCCTGACAGCAGAGCCTCCCCACGCCACAACTGCATTCCATCAGCTCCACCACCTTCTCCACTACCCACCCCTGTGCTCCCAACCATCCTCCCCAGAACCCTCTCCCCACACTACCAATATTCCTCATCTACACTGGACCAGAGAGTGGGCAGCATCCCGGCGCAGGTGACCGCAGCCTCTCAGACCCAGACAAGTCACCCTCCCACCCCCCAGCCCCCTACCCCTGTCTCTGCATTTCCGACGTCTCATTTGGAAATGAACCAGAGCTTGGAGCTCTAAGCCGCCTTTCTGATTTGGACACTCTGGGTGCCCAAGAATTCAGCCCTTGCCCAAGAATTCAGCCCTTGGGTCAAAGAGAGCCAGGGCAGTGTTATTTATAAGAGAGAAAGTGGGGAAATAACCTACTTTCCCAACGTCATGGGACTAGTTAAAGAACTTAGGGCACAACCATGACATGGAATATTATGCAGCTATCAATAACTGTGTTTTCACAAATCCACACTGTCTAATCAGGTCATTAAAAAGCATAAATGCATAACAAAAGGTTTTTTTTTTTTAAACTCTTTTCAAAGAATATGCAAGGACATGGGGAAATGTACACTCTGGTTGTCAGGAGGCAATGTAGCATGACTGTTGATAGGATCATACAAACAGTTCTGTCTCTCAATACCTAGGTGACCTTGGACAGGTACTTAACTCTGTCAGCCTGGTTTTCCTACACAAAGATAATAACCACCCCGTCGGATTCACTGTAACAGACTTAGGGTGCCCACACATTAATGAATTACTTGATAAATGTTGGCTATTAGTACTATGATCATCATTAAGTCTAAAAAATAGGTTAAAGAAAAAATACGTAGAACTTGATCCTGCTAATGAACATTACCAAAAGTTCATTTGGTAATGAACTCAATACCAAAGTGTATTTCTAAACACTGAATTCTACTAAAGGTTCCCAGGGGGCTCTCTCTGGGTGGTGGGATTACAAGCAGTTTTTCATTTCTCACTCAGAATCTGTTTGTATTTTCCAAATTTTCTACAATAAACTCAGAGTACTTTTGTTATTAGAAATAGCATGCTCTGAGTTCCCCTGTCTGCTGTTTCCTGGTTCTCTGAAACTCCTTGGCCCCCGTCATTCTGCCGAGACCCCTATTGGGGCTGGTCATGAGTTACGAGCAAACAGAGGAACCAGCAGAAAGGAAATGAACACAAAAGCTTCCGAGGGAGCTGGAGGGAGCTGGAGGGAGCTGGCAGGCCGGTGGCCCAGTGCCTACAGAGCTGCGTCTCACTGCAGACTGGCTGGCTTGGCAGAGCCCAGCTCCCTCCCCCGGCATTGACCTGCTGGCAGCCACGGTTGGCTTATAGCGATCAGACATCTCGGCCGCAGGCCCCCCGCCGGCTTCATCCAACAGCCTAGTTCCCACCCTGCCAGCCCCAGGCCCTTACCGTTGTCACCTACACCTGGACAGAGGGTGACAGCGCAATCCTGGGAAGAGCAGCCTCCTCCTCAACCCAGGGCTGGGACGTCCCTGTCACCGCTCCATCCATCAAGCCGCCTGCCCTCTGGCGTCACCCTCTCGGCCACCCTGACTCACCCTGCTCAATTATCCCTGTCCCCAAGCTGGTGTCTGAGAGCAGGACCACCCACTGAGGCCCAGCTGCCCCGCCCGCGTGCTCCTCCCACGCTGAACCCTTTGTGGATTCCCTCCAGGCCTTGCACGTGCTATTCCTGCTTCCTGGAACATTCTTCCACAGCTCTGCCCAGCCAGCAACTACTTGACCAGCCAGTCAGGACAAGCAGTACTTTTTATGAAGCACCTCCTGGGTACCGGGCACTATTATAGATACCCAGGTTCCCGTGGGCTACAGGACAGGTATGTGCTCAGGAAGCTCTGTCAGCTCAAACTGCCTCCCCTGCGAGGCCATCCCATGCCAACCACCTGCGTTCTGAAGTGGGAAGTCCCTTCATAGGGATCTACCTCCCTTGTGCTGTCATTTCTGGGGGCAAGGGGCCACAACCGCCTCCCATCACTCCAGTGGGCCCCTTCTACCAGAGCTCATGGAACCCACTGAGCCACCCTAGGAAGCAGATTCCACTGTCCCCATCTACAGATAAGGAGACTGAGGCTGTTAAGCCACCAGTAGGGACACAATGGGATTTTTTTTTCCCTTGACCATGAGCAAGAGTTATAGCTCCCACAGAGGGTGCATACACTTAATATATGCACCTGGCCTCATTTCTCTTCAAGAACATCTTACCAGTAGGGGTTAATTAGCCCCATTTCACAGATGGGCAAACCAAATTTCAGAGAAGTGAAGCAACTAGCCCAAAGTCACACAGCCAATGGGGCCAAATATGAACCCTGGATTAGTTGAACCTGCACACCTCTTTCCACCCCTCATCAGGAAGTTCCTCAAGGCGGGGGGGTGGGGGGTTGTGGTGCGGGAAAGCTTCAGAGTCTACATACCGCCCCCCACATCCAGCCCAGCACCCTGCACAAAGACAGACAGACTAGAAATGAGAAGCAATGGAAAGGTAAGTACTGTTCCCATGACAGGTGACCCAGCTCAGGTGAGCAGCCCCACCCACCACCCCAGGACTCACCAGCCGGTGCCCCTGGGATTGCATCTCCAGACTCTGCACACGACCCTGCCAACAGACTCGGCCCTGGCAACATCTCCTGGACTGACAAAAGCCCATCCTGACTTCCAGAGAGCCCTGGTCAGGCTCCTTCACCTCACCGTGCCTCAGTTCGCCTTCCCACAAAATGGGATGATGATGCCCAATATTCAAGACTCCAGCTGTGACAAGCTGACCAGTTACCAGGCAACCAGTAAGTATTGGGGCGTGACCCGGTGTCGCTGTTCAAAGCTCACATCCTCAGAGTGGCCCTCCCTGACCCCCAGCTCCATCCACATAACCTCCCCACACACACCATCACTCTGTCAACGGCAGGCTTACTCCTCACAGCCCACCACAGATTGAAATTAGTTTGTTTACTTATTGACCTCCTTGTCTAATGCCTAGCTCCCCTCGAAGAGCTCCTGGGGGCAGTGACTGGGACACAGTCGGCCTCCATCAATTCACTGAATACTATGAATGGGATCACCCCTACAGACCTGCTTCAGCCACTTCTCTGATTACTATGGGATCCTGGGTAGGACCCTCTCCTCTGGCCTCCGTCTCCCCATCCATAAAACCAGATGGGTGCACAAAGTTCTCTCTGATCCCTCCAAAAGCCAACCAGGGCTCCAACTCATCTGGGAGGAGGGAAGAGAGACGGAGAACTGATCCCAGCTGTTTGTCATAAAATGACTATGCAAATTATATGCAAAAACATGCAGGAGAGTAGGTTCCCAGTGGAGCCTGCAGCTCTGGCCCCTTTACAGCCAGGCGTGGGCTGGGAGGACTGGAGCGTTTACTGAGCACCTACTAAGCACCTGGCCCTTACGGACAGGACCAGGAGGAATGGGCCTTCTTACTCCGTAGACTCAAGCCAGTCAACCTGCTGGAGGTTACAGAGAACTCAGCTGGCGAAGTCAGGATGGAGTTGAGGGGAGCAAGGCAGCTGGGATGGGGGGCTGGTAGTGGGGGAGGGACTGGGAAAGCAGAGAGAGACCCCCATGCGGTGTGTCTGGTCCTCACCCCACAGAATGAGACCTCAGGAAAGGCAAGCCCGCAGGGCACAGGGTGCTTCTGCCCGGTCTTAGGGGCCACCTGAAGCCAGAGGCGGAGGTCACAGGGACTTGGCCAGCCCTGGGGATCCTCTGGGACTCCAGAAAACCAGACAGACCCTGCTGGAGTTGGTCAGAGGCACGGCCAGTGCTTCCGGCTGTGCTGGGATACTGTACAGCTCTGCCATCCGCCCCAGAGCCTCCCCGGGCACAGGTCAGGCACACACCACACACACACAAAATACGCCCATCTGGGTGTGAGTGTGTGGCCTCCTGAGGAGGCTGGCTGTGGTCTCCCTCACCCTTCCATTTGCCAGGGTATTTAGAACCAACACAAACTCACACGCAGTGGAGATGCAACTCCCTACTCCCAGCCCAGGATGATTCCCCTGGCTTCTGAGTGGCTCCATTTCAAGGGACAGAACAAGCCAGACTCAGTATGAGTCATGGGGACCTCAGGGGCCCCATCACCATTGCCTACACAAGAAACTTGAGGCACAGAGCAAGGAGTCAGGGAAAAAGCTGGAGGAGGCCTGCCTAAGGCCACATTCACTGCCAGGGTCACCTCCAGCCCAAGAAGATATGCTATGAGATATGCCCCAGCCCTCACCCTCATCTGCTGAGTCCTAGGAGATAGGTGGGACCTCATCTGACAGTAAGCAGGAGCTTTGAAGCTAGACTGCTTGGATCCAAATCCCAGCACTGGCCCTCAGCAGCTGTGTGACCCTGGGCAAGAAAGTCCACCTCTCTGAGCCTCATTCTCTTCTACAAAATGAGCAAAATGATAGTATCAACCTCAAAAGGTTGGGAAGGTTAAATGAAGTTATCCAAACAGACTCTCAGGCCAAAGCCTAGCTACCTCTCAGCTGGGTGACCTTGGGGCAAGGTGCCTGGCCAGAGCCTCAGTTTTCCCAACTGCAAATGGGCCGACAGGATAGCCCAGAAGGTCATGAGAACTGAAACAAAAGTTCTGACACAGAGCCTGCAGTCAGAACACAAAGGTTTCTTTCTCTTTTCCCCTGTTCTCAGAGGCCCCGTGATTCCTGACCACCCTCAGCTTCTCCCCTTGATAATCGTGATCTGTCACTAAGCGCATGGAGGTTTTTACAGCCATGGTGCTATTAAATCTTCTAAACAACTCCTCAAGGGATAAATTTTCTTCTCAATTTTGCAGTGAGCACCCTGCCTTGTCAAATACAGGTGTTCTATAAATACCTGAGGCATGAATGGATGCAAGAGTAATGTGATCAGAAAGTCAGAAAATAACAAGTAGTGGTGAGGATGTGGAGAAGTTTGAACCCTCACGCACCACGGGTGGCAATGGAAAATGGTTCAACCACTCTGGAACACTGTCTGGCAGTTCCTCAAAAGGTTAAACATAGAGTTACCACCATATGGCCCAATAATTCGACCCCTAGGGCATATGTTAATACATCCAAGGGAAGTGAAAACATATGTCCACACATTTCAAAAATATCAGCATTATTCGTAACAGCTCAAATGTAGAAATAACCCAAATATCTGTCAACTGACAGAAGAAAAAAAGGTGATGTGTCCATATAATGGCATATTATTCAATGAAAAAAGAAGTGAGGTCATGATACATACTACCACATGGATGAACCTTGAAAATATTATGCTGAGAGAAAGAAGCCAGTCACAAAAGACCACATGCTATATGATTCCACTAATATTAAACATTCAGGATAGGCAAATGCATAGAGACAGAAAGTAGATTAGTGATTGCTCAGAGTTGGGTGATTGGGAGGAAATGGGGAGCAACTGTTAATAGGTATAGGGCTTCTTTTAGGGGGTAATAAAAATGAATAATATTGGGGGTGGTTTCAAACTGTATATATACTAAAACCCCTTTAATTATGTTTTTTTTTTTTTCTTTTTTTTCTTGTTTACTCACTAAGTCGTGTCTGACTTTGTGAACCCATGGACTGTAGCCTGTCAGGCTCCTCTCTCCATGGGATTTCCCAGGCAAGAATACTGTAATTATGTTTTAAATGAGTGGATTGTACAGAATGTGAGTTAAATCATAATAAAGCTTTCGTTTAAAAGAGAAGAATGAATGTATGACTGTGGTTCAGAGAGGGCGAGATACTTGCCCAGGGTCACACAGCAGAGCCTCAACTCAAATGCTCAGATGGGAGAGGAGGTGAGCCTTATCCTGGCTCACCTCCTCAGCTTGTTTAGTAACCCCTAACCAAGCCCCAGGTTAGCCTCCCCAGCCCCAACCTCCAAAGGGCCAACACTGATTCTGCAGACCACAGTGGGAGAGGCCCAGCACAGCAACTGCCTGCCTCCCCTGTGCTTGTCAAAGGCTACACTGCCAGGTGGGGCCACTGGAAGGGGCAGGCTCAGCCAAGAGTGACCCCGGAGAAGGCAGATGGCTCCAAACTCAGGCTGGCTGTCACCTGCTTCTCTAGACCCCAGTGTCCCCAGCTCCAGCCTTCGATGGTGCCAGGATGTCCCCATTTGGACCTTCAGAGCACGTGGTGGCCCCTGGCTGCCCTCAGGAAGAGACCTGAGGATACATCCCTGCCCAGGAAGGGGTTAGGAGGATGGAGGGCTCCAGCGGTGACGTGCAGGTGAGTCTGAAGACGAGTCCGTCCGCCCCTGCCCCTGCGTATCTGTCTAGGACTGTGTGAGGACAGACAGGTCGCAGGGCCCACCCCCGCACCCTGCCCTGTCGGCACGAGGCTCCCAGGCACCCGCCTCCCCCCAGCCCAGCTGGCAGCCGCAGAGCCCCAGGCTGCTTTCCACTCCCTATTCGCTGTGCAGAGGCCCGTCTGTCCCGAGGGCTGGGCCTCTGACAGGTGTCCCGCGTCCCCCGAACCCCAACCAGGCTGAATCCAAGTTTGAAGCCCGCGCCGCCTGCATCCCCAGCCTCCGGTTCACCACCTCGCCATCCCTGTTCCCCGTCTGGTCACTGAGAAGGGAGGAGGGCCCCTCAGAGCTCAGGCTGCAGGGCAGGGGGCCACAACAAACCCTGAGGGTGGGGGAAGCCAGAAACCCCATGAGGACCCCCCCAGCCCTCTGTCTCAGCTATTGGTGGAGGGAACCAGAGAAAACCTCAGCGTCCCCCCGTCATCGCCCCAGCATCCTCACCAGTTTCCTACCAGTCCAGGGCACCCTGGTGTCCAGCCAGCCCATCCCTAGGCCCCGCCATAGGTTTTACCCTCCAACTGAGTTCAGATGAAGTCCAAAACACCCAAGGGTTTTAGGGACCCTGACTGCCCGGCCCTCATGTGCCCCACATGTCCAGGGGGGAGACACACCCTCCTCTTCTCACTTGAACATGACTCCCAGACCAAAAACTCCTTCAGCTGACCCATCAACCTGACCCTCTGCAGGCAGCCTCGGAGCCCCTGTTCCTGGGCTCCTGCCATCAGAGCCCCAATCATACCAACTTGGTCCCCCTCCGCACAGCAGGGGCTCCACCGTGACCAGCCTCACACCAGAGCAAGACCCCAGGGATGTCCAGATGAATGCACCCAAATGGCCCAGCCCTGGAGCCAGAGCAGACAGAGCCTGTGAGAGAAAGGACTGGTCTGGAAAAGCCGGGCTCAAAGATGGACACATGGCAAGGGGCTGTTCCCAGGGCCAGCTTGCTCCCCAAACCCCAGGTGGCTGTCACCTCTGCAGTGACAGAAGCCTCTCATGACCACTGCTCCCACGATGACCAGTACTGGCCGCTAGCTCTGGGTGCAACAACGCGCTGGCTGGACTCTGAGCCAAGGAAACCCACATTCTCAAAATCACCCCACAGCTGCCCAAGATCACCCAGCTGACAAGCAGCGGTCAGAGTCCAAAACCAGAACCACCCTCTTTCCGCCATTATCACAGCCACCCCTTATAGACTCACACACACACATCCAAGCGGGGAGGCCAGGATAGGAGGACTCAGCCTGCACAACCTCTGCGCCCCTCTATGGCGCCCTGGGCAGTATGCATGGCCTTCCTTCCTGCAGCGCGCTGGGGACAGCCTCGCCTCTGAGCTGTGGCCCACGCTGACCCCTCCCAGGCTGCATGACCTGACAGCGGTTCTCAACAGGAGCACTGCGGAGGCTCCTGGGTGGGACAGTCCTCCCAGCCCTGTGGTATTCAGCAGCCCTGACCCCCCACCCAGGAAATGCCACCAGCAGCACCCCCACTACTGGGACAATGCCCAGTAGTAGGCATTGATGCCCAGCTCAGCCCCCACTTCCTCCCCACCCCACCCTTGTCTCAGTGACCACCTTCCTCCCCACTCAGGACCCCACATTCAGCATCTCCCAGTTGGGCCTCATTTTCCCACTTGGTCCAGAAGTGCTCCAGCCAGAAGCAGGGTTCCCAGAGGTCAGAATGCCCAGAAGACTTCACACTGAGGCCCCAGCAGGCAGGTGGTTAAATGAAGGGACCGCCTCCCCTGGCCTGATGAAGCTGTCACGCTCCCTGGAGACACACCAGCCACACCCCTGGCCAGCCTCCCCACCAGGTCTGCACCCCAGGATTGGTAAATTCCATGTAGCCAAGTCTCAGGTGGAACCCAAGTTCTGAGCTCTGTGGCATCCCTGGAGGTCAGGCAGAAGACACCGCCCTGCTCCCCTGCACCCGCCCCCGCCCATGCCTTAATCACCTCTAAGGAGGCCGGCTGACCAGCTGCCCCTTTGGCCTGGGCTCCCTGGACTCTGGGATTAAGAGCTGGGATTAAGGGCGGACACATTCCTGGTAGTTTAGAAGCCCAGCAACCCATGTACATACGTGTGTGTGGGCGTGTGTGCATGCGGTCCTGCGGAGGCACGCAGGTGGCACTTGCAAGGGTATTTCTGGGCAGCCGTGCAGCCGCATTTGTGTGCGCTCACCTTCAGGTTGTCTTAGGTGGGCTGAGATGCCCGAGATGTGGGCCTGGGTGTGCTCGCGTGAGCACGAGGGCTGTCGCTCTGTGAGTGGTTCACGTGCGCTAGGGGGAATGTGCATCCCTATCTCTGAGTGCCTGTGTGTGTCCACATACATGGGTCTGTGTCTCCACACGTGTGTGCAGGACAGGTGTGTGCTCTTTCACATACACAAATGGGTCTATACGTGCATCTACCCATGACTCAATCCCCCCACCCTGAGGTGGGAGAGTGTCTCCTAACTTCTGCTGTCCTCCTGGGAGCTGCTAATACCCATGGCCACCCCAGGTGTTGGGAGCATGCCCCCTACAGCCGAGAAAGGGGACTCCTGATTCCCCCAGCCTCACATCAGGGCCACCAAAACAGCTGATGGCAAAGGAGCAGCCACAAACCTCCTTCCTACCCACGGGGACCCCGGGGCCCCCCGTGCACCAGCACAGACACACAGCACCACACACGCACCCACAAACCCAGCCCTTCACCCCAACCGAAACAGAAATGTGGCCTTAGTTCCACACAGATAAAGGATCACCCTGGGCGCAACCACAGCGTTGCAGGCAGCCCCCCAGACACAGACTAGATCTGAGATTATCCCCGAGTGTTCCAGCTCCCCGCCTCACGAGACAACAGGACTCAGCCAGGCCAGGGCTCAGCTTCCTGAAGGAGACATTCTGTCTCTCACTACTGCGGATCCTGAACATCCAAGCTCCGTCTTTGGGCACCACGTCCTCATCCAAACAGTGCAACCAGGGCTCACTTCCTGTGGCCCTTTGTCCAGGAAACTACGCTTCTGGAGGGGAGGATGAAGGGAACGGGTGGGGGTGTGGGGTTCCTGGGCCCAGAGGGTGAGGAGTAGAGTCGCCCCTCTAGCCCTGACCCTAAACACCCCTGGGCCCCCAAAGACTCCCGTCCCCCTTCAGGTCCTACCCGCCCTGGGTCGCAGCCAGAGAGATGGGAGGTTCCAGGGAGGGAGTGAGGCAGAGTCCTCGGGGGAACGAGGGCAGGAGGAGGGAGACAGAAAAGGAAGGAGGGAAGGGGAGGTGTGTACAGCGGACAGACGGAGAGACAGAGGAGGGGGTGGGCAGGAGACGGCCGGTGCCGGGAGATAGAGGACAGAGGGGGAAGAGCTCTCGTAACCAAGCCTGAGCCTTGGGTGATGAGGCAGCAAGTGCCCACTGCTCCCCGCTGCCAGCCTCCGCTCGCCGCGTCTCCAGGCCTGGGGATCACAGGAGCAGGGCTCTGGGGAGAAAGGAGGAGGTGTGGCAGACAGCAGGGGAGAGCCAGAAGTAAAACAGACTGAGGAGGTGCCAGCGAAGAGGAGGAAACAACGTGGCAATGACTGAATTGAGGGAAAGGCAACAAACTAATAAGTGTGAGGCTGACCAGGGAGATGATGTAATGGAGGAGCAGCTGCTGCAACAAGGCATCCAGGTGAGGGCTCCAGGAGGTAAGGATAGAGCCCTGTGGGGAGCCAGAGGCTGTAAAGCTGATGTCATAGAACTGGGGTTCAGCAGTGAATCCTATCGCTTGTATTAGAGCAGTGCCTGGGAATCTAGAACGGGGAGGCAGGAGAGAAGGGGCTGGAAAAAGGGCTCACTGTGCTTGGGAGCTGGGAGGGGAGGTTGGTAAATGATCCCCAGAGAAGGGGACATCTGTGCTGGGTTTTGGAGGATGAGTAGGAGTTTGCTGGAGAATAACAGTCCATGGAGAGTGAAAAGCATGTGGGTAGACAGGAAAGCAAAAGAGATAATGTTGTCTTCTGTACTCAGGGAATAGCCAGGAGACTTGGGTGGTAATGGGATGTGGGGCAAAAGGATGAGGCTAGAGAAGCCCAGTGAGAGCGGTGAATGGAATCAGTTTGGCATAGGGTCTTGTTGAGGTTAGGAAAGGCTTCCCGGGAGAGGTCGGTGGGAGCTGGGCCTGCAGTCTTCGCACAAAGAGACAGGTAAAGAGAAGAAACACAGTACAGGGGACGCTGTCCTGCCTAGGAGTCAGGAGACAAAGTTCTTAGTCCCAGCGCAGCCACAACCTTGCTGTGTTACCTCAAGCAAGTCACCGTGCCTCTCCAAGCCTCAGTTTCCCTGTAGGTTAAACAAAAAGGTTGAATTATGCTGTGCTTAGCTGCTCATGTGTCCAACTCTGCGACCCCACGGACTGCAGCCCACCAGGCTCTCTGCCCACGTGGATTCTCCAGGCAACAATCCGGGAGTGGGTTGCCATGCCCTCCTCCAGAAAGGATGAACCACTAGCTCTCAAAAGACCCTCACTATGACTTGAGGTCATTCCTTTGGCCTCAGTTTCCCCTTCAGGACCATGAAAAAGTTGGACAACAGTGTTTCCAAAGCCCTTCCAGCGCAAACCATCTTTAGTCCTCTGATCTTTCCCCAGTCTGGGCTGGCCTCAGTCCATGGCCCAACCTGAACAGAAAACATGCAACAGAGAAGCCCCGTATGGAAGCCAAGAGCCCAAAGTCTGCGTCAGGGCTCCCCCACAGCAACCCCACCGGCTCACCCAGCAAGACCTAACTAGCCTTAAATTCATCCTCTCAGGGCACCACCCTTCACAGTTCGTAGCACACACAGTAGCCGGGAGCAGCGCTTATGTACCAGATAGACTCTGACACTAGACTGGTGGTGTGGTTTAGTCACTAAGTCGTGTCCGACTCTTGCAACCCCAGGTAGACGGCTTGGGTTCAAAGCCTAGTAAGAGCACCACTTACTGGCTCTGTGATCTTGGGCATATCCTTTTACCTCTCTGTGCCTCAATTCCCTCTTTTGTAAAATCAAGGTAATAATGGTGTCTCCTTCATAAGTTTGTAAGGATTAAGTGAGCTTTTATACACAAGATATTTGGCAGAGTCTGTCACACGTGGCAGGCCCTCAACAGGCATCATTCAATATTAATATTATCACATCCATGCTCTTGTTGGCATCACACGCCAGCCCTCCAGGCCAGGATGGGGTTGCACGCATTTTACAGACCAACATCCTCTGCCTCGAGGATGGAACCCAATGCCTTGGTTTGGACTCAAAGCCCAGTTTATGAGCCACTGGGGTCTCCCATGCCAAGGCACTGTGGTGTTCACCTGTTTAGCCCCAAAACATCCTGTGGCACAGGGCCAGGCACCCAGGAGGTGCCCCGTGAATGTCTGTTAAATGCAAGAAGCAACAGTCTCATTAGAAACAGCACACCCTCCAGCAACGGCTCCTCCGCCCCCCCTCCCCAAGGGAGATATGTTCCCACTTTCACATATGGCTCCCTTCCCCCAGCTGGGAGTTGCTGCTTTTAACCACATTTCAGTTCCGTATTATACCATGACCTTTCCCACCTCTCAGCCTTTGTCCATCTTGATCCCTCTGCCTGTCAATCTGCTGCCATCCTTCAAGGCCTGAAACAAAGGACACCTCCTCCAGGGAGCCCTCCCTGATTCCCAAGAGTCAAAAACCAACTTCTCTTTCCCCTGACTCACTTCCTCAGCCCCTCACCTAACTGGAAGCTTCCTGAGGTCAGGGACCAGGCTGAGCCCCCTCAGGGTTCCTAGTGTTCAGCACAGGCCAGACACAGAAGGGACATCAGTAAACAGTGGCTAAAAGTGACTGGCAGGTCAGCAGCAGAGTACGGACAAGACCTCAGGCACCGGACTCCCTGCCCAGGAAACTCTCTGCCCAGGAAACCAGACACACAGCCCAGCCTCCAGCTGGCCTGGATCATGTCCCAGAGGCTGGGACAGAAGACAGTGCTCAGTGTGATGGGCCAGGAAAGGGCACCTCCTACCCTGACCCAGAAGGAAAGACAGACAGGCCACCTGAAGGAAGCAGGCCTCCTGTCGTCTGCCCCAGCCCCACCGGCCTGTCCTCCCTTCCCAGCTGGGCTACCCCAGGTCAGCTCCTGCCCTCTTTGGCTTTCTGGTCTTTCTGAGTTCCTCAAATGTGAAGACTGGAAGAGCCACTGAGTCATCCACCCCAGTTTCCCCACTTTACAGATGTGAAAGTAGATGCTGGGGGTAGGGGTGGGAGGTGGGAAGCTGCCCCATAGTCACAGGACAAGCCTGTAGCAGGTTCGCTCTGAGACACAACAATCTTAGGGAAAGTATAACCATTAAAACAAGTAAAACACAAGTAACTAGTCAACAGCAGCTTCCTTTTAACTAGCTGCCCCTCCCCCAGCACTGCTCCTCACCCCAGCCTAGCGAACAAGACGTTCCTGGCCCAGCTGACAGAGGAGGAGACAACGCAAACTCGAGGAGTCACGCGCCCAGGTTCTCGAAGCTTCTGTGGCAGAGCTGGGATTCGAACCTGTCGGGGAGGGAAGCAGGGCCTCCTCCCTGCTTCTCTTCAATGCCTGCCCTCACACGGACACAAACCCCCCCAAACAAGGCTCAACGACAAGAAGCAGGACACACCCAAGATACACCTGCACACCCACAGCCCCCAGCACACGGCCAGGCGTACAAGTGCCCAGTTCACGTTTGCAGAATGAACAGAGGAGTCCAGCAAGAGACAGGCCCCGAGCCTCCTTGGCCTACCCTACCAAACAACAGGGCATCTCAGGAAGCACACTCCAGCCGCTTGTTAACCGTCTCGCCTGAAACACATTGCCTAAGCTCTTGGGCCTCTGTGTCACCATCTGTAAAATGGGGTAACAATACCTACCGCATAGTGTCGTGGCAAGAACTGAGATAAAGCGTGTTAGTCACGTGGAACTGTGCCTGGTACATCACGTGCTTGGTGAGGACTGGCCAGTATCACTGTCACCACTGCACCTGGCTCCCCAACAGCGGAGCAACTTGGAGCAGGAGCCAGGTAAAACTCAGCAGCGGACACCTCCACCCCACCCCCAATGGCCATGAGGAGTGGCAGTAAACACATGGTGGTGAGTGAAGGGTGGAGACAGACATGGGCACCTGCTCTAGCCATGGACCCTGGAGAGGGCTGCAGTATCTGGGTTCTGCCAGGCACCCCAAGAAGTAAGAATAGCCTTCCCCTGCTCCCAATATAACTGCCACCCCCACCTCTCTTGGAGCCGTGCCTGCTCAGTCCCCACACGGCCCCCCAAACCCCAGCCCAGGGAAGGAAGACAGGCCTAATGAGCCACCCACAGCCCCCTGGTGCCTGCAGTCGAATTGGCAATCAGCTTGCTGCAATTAGATTTCTGAGATCCTGCTGGTGATTGATTCTAAATTACCCTTATTAAAGTCTGGGCTGGTGAGCCGAGCTTGGGGGGTGGGGAGGGGGGGGTGGGGCCCGGCTGGCAGCACAGGGGGTGCAGTTTCTGGGAGGGCTTGGGTTGAGGCTGAACCCAGAGGGAAGCAAGCCCATGGCCCATCCCAGAAGTGGGATATAGGCCCCAACCAGTATTATCCCCCACCCCCAACTCCCACCCCTCAGATTTCTCCCCAGCACCCCAAACCCCTAACCCTCATCTCTCATCTCAGAAAACCTCACTCCTGAAGGGGTGTGGTGACCAGGTCAGCAACAGGACAGGCAGAATCCAGAGCAGGTTGAGAAGCAAGCAAACACCCAGCTTCACCAGTACCCAGGTGTGTAAGCCCTGGCAGGTGGCTTGACATCTCCAAGCTTTCTTCTAAAGGGGTGGAATGCCACCAGCGTCAGAAGGCTCAAGGAGACCACAGGCTGGAGGATCACCCCCAATCCTTGGGCAAGGCCCCAAGCCACCTCCAGGCCTGAGGACACCCATCTGTGAGCCTGGAAGCTGCCGGGCTGATAGTCTCTTTAGGGCTCTTCCATCCCTGAGGTCCTGTGTAAACATCAACAGTCACCGACTCTGGGCCAGGATGTGTGTGATAAATGGAATGCAGCGGAGGGGCTCCCCAGCTGGGAGGAAAGGGAGAGGGGCCCGGTGTCACCATGTTCTGGGCGGTACCTCCAATAGCAAGGTCTCTCTGGGGTTTCAGGACTGGAAGGGCCTGAAGAGTCATCAAGTCTGATCTACCTCCAGACTGGACCACAGGCTGCCAACAACAGCTCCAAAGAATCAAAATCCTGGTGAACTCATTACCACGAGGCACCGGAAAGTGCTTCCTCTAATCTGGCCCCAACCCTGCCTGTTGCAATGGGGAGTTCTGGCCCAAGTTCTCCCTCCTAGGGCAGCCCCCACCCCCAGGGTTCTACTTCGGGTCATCCATGATCCTTCAAAATTGGTTCCCACACTCTCCAAAAGAAAACCTTATCTCCACCCCCACAAAAGCAATTCCTCAGTGAGACCAAGAAAGGCACAGGAAAAGAGCAAGACCAAAGCAGGTCTTGTGGAAGAGAAGTGGAAGAGATCGCTCTTTGGAGGAGGAACCCACTTCTTATCAGGCACTTTATTGTTCTGTATTCTCCTTCTCAGAGAACTCTGAGGCAGAGGTACTCTTAGCTCCTTTTAAAGAGGAGGCAACTGAGGCTCAGAGAGGTTAAGTGAGCTTGATAAGATCACACAGCCAGAAATCGGCAGAAGCAGGATCTCAACCCTGGTCCAGTAGGCTCTGGGGCCCCTGTTCCTTTCACTACTTCAAGCTGCACCCTCAGATTTGGAGGCCCCCCGCCCCAAAGAGACATCATCAAGGCCCAGGTGGGGACCCAGGGATGGGAAGAAGGCAGACCTCAGCCGGCTGAGGCATGCAGAACACTCTCCACCAGGTATAAAAGGCTGCCACCAGCATTCCCCGGCCTCCACCCTCTGCAGCCAGGTAGGGAAGGGGCCAGATCACTTGTCAGGGGCCACCCTCACCCCATCCCCCAGCTGGGCCCTCAGCCATTGCTGCTCAGACTCCCCCTGTAATCACAGCTTCCTGTTTGGCGCTGAGACTAGGCCTGGTCAGTGGGGGGAGGGGAGCGGACGCCCCTCTGGCCAGGGCCTGCTCTGGAGGGAAGGGGGGGCCGGAAGAGAGGCCGACCCAGCCTCCTGGAATCTTGGGAGGCTGGGAGCCAAGGCAAGGGGAGGGGGTGTCAGTCAACAAAAGTTTACCAGGCAGGCGCTGGCCTGATGTTCCCAGGATGCGGTGGAACATTACGGGGACAGCAAGACTAGCCAGGTGGTCCAGCCCAGACCCTGTTCTCTGCTTCAGGGGGCAGTTGCGGGGTGAGCAAGGGGCTGGACCCAGGGACGGCTCCTGGCTCCAGCCACCCCGCCTCCCCACCCCATCTCCGACACAAAATCACAGGGCTCCAAGCAGCTGGGCTGGAGCCCAGAACCACAGGGCCTCTGTCCCACCCAGATGTGGTGGCCGCACCTCGGTGCTCAGACCACAGTCCCCCGCCCCCTCTGTGGCCCCCCTGGCGCCTCCCGGCCCACAGGCACACGCTTGGACCCACCAGGACTCTACCAGCTTCACTGTCCCTCGATGTTTCACCCCAACCCACCTCCACAGGAGACAGCACAGAGCCCCAGACTGGGCACCGAAGTTCACAGTCCTGGCTTCCTGCCTTCCTTCACTCATTCACTCTTCATTCATTCAAACCATTCCGTTCTGGGCCAGGCACAGTGCTGGCCTTGGGGGTGCAGCAAAGAGCAAGGAAGCCAGAGAGCCTCCCCAAGGTGCTCACGGTCTATCCAGAAAGTGTCTGGCCCTTCTCCAGACTGCTGTGTGACCTCCAAGTCACTCCCTCTCTCTAAGCCTCTGTCACTCAGGCCAGAGGGACCTGTAGGTGTAAGAGGGCCAGGACTCAGGGATGGGGTGACAGGGACATAGATTGGGACTCCACACAACTCTTTAAGAGTCAGAGGGGATTAAAGGCAGGGCTGGTCATCTGTGCAGAGAATCAGCCCCAACACTGGGAGCATCCAGTGGGTGTCCAGGGGACATGCTAACTTTTTAGACCCTTCTCATCCTGAGGTTCTAAACATTCCCCTCTCCTGGGCCATGGTCACATGACCCAGACACAATCCCCCCCGCCACCAACCCCCCCATCTTGTTAACCATCGTGCAGTTTATAAAACTCTCCCTTGATTCATCCCCCAAGACCCTCAGAAGAGCTCACTTACAGATCACGGAGCCTTGAGAGGCTGTGTGGGAGCAAGGGCTCCAGAGCCAGACCCTTCCCCCACCTACCACATGTGTAGCATCACCCCACCACCAAGGCGACAGTGAGAATTAAAAGAAAAAAGATAGGGGACATGCCTGGCCCAGAGCCTGGCAAGGAGCAGGCATTCATGAAACAGGTAATGTAGGCATAATTTGGGAGTAGGGACAGCCAAAAGAGAAGTAAGTACCTCGCCCAGGATCACATGGCAAGAGAGATTGAAATTAGGACTGCAGCCCAGTTCTATAAACCTGCCAGGCACTGGCTCAATCCAGTTCTGTCACTTTCCAACTGTGTGACATTGAGCAAGCTGCTTAACCTCTCTATGCCTCAGTTTTCCTCATCTGTAAAATGGGGGTTCTAACAACTCCTACCTCCAAAGATTAAAATGAGGATTAAATGAGCCAATACATACCAAGTGCTCAATGGGCAGGGCTCCCAGTGAGCATTAGCTGCTCTTTGTGTTATTAAGCCCTCTGAGGTGTGGATGCTGCCACCCAAATCAGGGCCTTGGCCCCTGTTCAGCTCACCACCTCCCATCCCCAGCTGCCTCCGTCTGCTCCAGCCTGAAGGAATCCTACCGCAGCCTCTTCTGGAAGGACCTGTCCCTCTCCCCTCCCCTTCAGCAGCTCTGGGGATGGTCCCAGCTCCGATGGGAGGGGCAGGCGGGAGGCCTGCACTCAGCAGGACCTGTGGCTTGGGGGGGTGGGGGAGCTCGGCTTCTACCTTCTCCCCGTCATCATGCCCCTCTCACCCGCCCCACCGCTGCCCCAGCATTTTCCAGGTCTCAAGTCCAAAGCTGCCCCTGCCCCCAGCGCTGCCCTGGGGCCTCCCAGGACCCTATGACCCAGTCCATGGGATGGGACAGCCATTTGTTTTCAAAAGCCCACACTGCTTTTTTCTCCAGCAGAGCTCAACCCCATGCCAAACCCCAGTAAGAGGGAACAAGAAACACACTGAATTCACAGGCGGGGGGCACTGTGCTGCTCCCCAGAGAGCAGAAGGCACCAAGTTCCAATCCCAACTCGGCCATGAGAATGGTATGACTCCCCCCCATGCCCCCCAGTAGCAATTCCATGCAGCAAGTATTGGTCCCCAGTTGACAGGTGAGAAAGCTGACGGTCAGGGCAGGCGACAGCTTGCTCAGTGTCATATGGCACATGGCCTAGCTTAAAACCTCCTCCTCCAGGAAGCCCTCCCTAGGCTCCCTCCTAGAAAGGTCCCATCTCTGGAGAGTGCACTGGCAGGCTGTGCTGGGTCTAGCCAAGGAGCTCACTTTCTCCTCAACAGCCCTGTGAGGCTGGCACAGTCATGGTCCCTATTTGACAGATAAGAATGTTGAAACGGAGAAATCCCTTACTCAAAGTCTCCGTCCCCGAGTCCCTGCCATCTTGGGTGCTAACACTTACAGATCCCTAAGGTATCCCTGTTGTCAGGGCCTGGCCCTGGAACCGCCCAGGGGTCTCCCAGCATTTAAGTTTGACAGTGAGGACAATCTCGCGCTGGCAACTCAGTGTTCACAGCCAACCGGAGCAGCTGGAGGGGAGCGGAGTAGGGAGCTCCTGGATGCTTAAAATCACGGGGGTGGGGAGTGAGCAGGAACCACCAGGGCTGGTGCTTCAGAAGAATTCCCTGGGCACTTCCCTGGTGGTCCAGGGTTAAGAACCCACCTGCCAAGGCAGGGGGTACAGGTTCCATCCCTGGTCCAGGAAGATCCCACATGCTGCTAGGCAACTAAGCCTGTGCACCCCAAAGTCTATGTTCCACTACAAGAGAAGCCATGGCAATAATAAGCCTGCACACCACAACTCGAGGGTAGCCCCTGCTCGCTCTAACTAGAGAGAGCCCGCATGAAGCAATGAAGACCCAGTGCAGCCAAAAATAAACAAATAAACAAAAGAATTCCGGGAGTGATTTCCTCTTCCCATGGTCCCCCACCCTTCCACCCCCCACACCTACCAGGTTCCCAATCACGGAATGACAACCTTGTTGAAGAACAAGAAGAGAACGTTTCCCGAGTGTTTACTATGTGCCAGGCACCACGCTAAGAGCTTTACATATTAACCCCATTTGTTCTCCTATCCTTCCCAGCTTTCACAGGTGGAAAGGAAAGTGCAGAGAGGTTAAATCGCTTTCTCAAGATCACAAAGCCATGAACTCCCACCACTGGGAATTCAAACAAGACTAAGTGATTATCTAAGTCCCTTTCAGCCCTGATCATCCAAAAAACGCAATTTAAAGCTGAAATTTCCAGGATGTCCACACTCTAGGTCTTTCTGGGTAGACTTAAGTATAATACAACATCCGAAGCAACCCTGAAGGCAGACATCCCTCAGAGTCATAGACAGCTGCTTTCTCAGAGAGAGGATGCCAGGACACACACACACTCCCCAACTCACCACGTGCAGCATGAATGAGACCTGTTACCCCTACTGAGGCCATCCTAGAAGCTGCCCCGTACGTACACACACACACACACACACACACACAAGCTCCCTTTCAAGCTGGTGAGCACCTTGGTATCACCTTTCCTAAGTCCTTCCCCTGCCCCGAGTCAGCCACTGCCCATCCCAGTGATGCCCTTGGGAGTTCCCACCATGGAAGCCACTCCTGAAGCCATCCTGATTGGGGCTCTTCTGATCTAACTTCAGTCCCTCCTGATGCAGGATTCACCCTCTTCCTCTGGTGCCGTGCCCCTGGCCCCTGGGCACCACCCATTAACCCTTTGGCTCCCAGGTCAGATGAGTCGACGTCCCTCCTCCTGGAAAGGTGTGAAGCCTGGAGAAGACGGGTCCCCTCCATCGCCTCATCTGGAGCCCAGCCCCTCCTCTTCTCCATGTCCAGCCCCCCCATCTGAGCCTCCAGACCCCAACCCTGGGGGTTGACTTTATCTGCCACCCAGAGCTGAGTCGAAGCCACGCCCACTCCACCTGGCCCTCAGACCTGCCTCACGGAGACCTTTCACTTCACGTGCGCTCACTTCATTCCTTCCACCGCCTCGTGGCGCACAAACCATGAGCCTGGTTTTATGGATGAGGAAAAGTTCTACGAGGGACGTGAGCTGCCCAGGGCTCACCCAGTTCAGGGTTCCCGCTGGGCTGCCGAGTCTAAAGCATGGCGTCAGCACCTCTGTTCATTCATCTAGACATCAAACATTCAACGGGCCCCTTCTGTGGGCCAGCACACATGGCCTCTCATTTAATCTCTCAGGAGGGTGTTATCAGCCCCATTCTGCAGACGGGGAAAATGGAAGCTCAGACAGGTGAGACAAGTTGTCCAAGGTCACACTAGAATCAGGGGTGAGAGCAGGATTGGAACCCAAGCCTGTGCGATTTCTAAGTCTCTGATTCCTAAGATGGTCATCCAGAAATGTAGCTGAGAAAGGGACCCAGTTACCAGGATGGGTTGGATCTCTGTCCCTGCTAGGGACCTCTTTTCCTCACCCCATCTAGGGGAGAACTGGGAATGAGGCAGCCAGCTCACCAGCCCCGGTACTCAGCCTGGCATTCGACACTTCCCCACCCCACCCCACCCAGCTCAAAGCCCTCAGATAGATGGGGAGGACTGAGCATGTCCGTCCAAGATGCCCCTGCCCAACCTCCTCCCATTTCACAGACTGGCCAACTGAGGCCCACAGAGGCTTGCAGGGGCAGAGTAAGCACCTGGGGGGTTGCCTGATAGGCCTGGGTTCCTCTCACCCTGGGGAATGGGGGAGCCAGGCATAACTCTTAGAACCAACCAAGGGAACTAAAGTCTCCCCCGTTCATGGCCTGGCCAGGCTCCAGACACGTGCCCATGGGGAACTCTCTTGGGACCTGGGTCCTGCAAGGAGGAGGTGGCCTTTCTTCCTGCTGCCCCTGATGGAGCTGGGACTGAGCTCAACCCCACGCCTGCTGCGGTCAAAGAGACACCGAGGGGTCAGGTCATACATGCATACTCACTGCTACCCACACGCACGCCCCCCGAGATGTGCATGCTCCATGCACGGGGTCAACCATACACCTGCCTGCACATGCTTGCACACACACACACCCCACAGAGGTCTCCCCCCAACACAGTCACCCCTGCAAGCACACTCAGCATGGCCAATGGTCCGCAGCCCGGCCCGGGCACACACCACACACAATGGGTCACCCTGACACGACCACACGCAGGTAGGGCACGGGGTCCCCATCCACGGGGACGGGCTCGTCCTCACGCCTCATCCTTCACGCGTGCACACCCCACGGGTCCCAGCACCCTCCACGGAGGTGGCCACACACGCGGTCATCCTCACCCACCCCCTCAGGTCACCTTCACACAAGTCACCCTCCACCCCTCCTCCTCCCAGGGCCGCCTGCCCCCCCACACACACCGCCCCCGGCCCTCCTGCAACGACCCTCGGAGGGAGGAACCGAAAGCACACCCTTCCCCCCGCAGGGGGAGGCGACCCCATTCCCTAAAAGTGGCCGCGGTCCGGGCACACCCACGAAGCACCAAGCCACGTCCGCTCAGACCCGAGACACGCCCAGCGCGGCCCCGCGCCCGGACCCCAGCCGGGACCCCAGGCCGCCCTCGGGGAAGGGTCCCCCCGCCCGCGGGAAAACGAGCCCCCGGGAGGCAAGGGCGGCCAAGCACGGGCTCCCCGCAGGCCGGCCGGCGCGGGGCGCGGGAACGGGAGGCACTCACCCCCGCGGCGCGCCCCGCCAGCAGCAGCAGCAGCAGCGGAGGCAGGAGCAGCCCGCGGGCCCCAGGCCCGGCAGCGGCCCCGGCCCCGGCGCCAGCCCCGTGGGCGGCCCCGGCGCGGTGCGGCGGCCCCGGCTTCATGGCGGCGGCGGCGGCGGCGGGCGCCTTTGTTCCCGAGGCGGCGGCGGCGGCGGCGGCACGGCCCGGCGGCTGGCCCGGCGCGCTCTCGGTCGGGGCTCCGGCTCAGCGGCCCGGCTCCGCCCGGCAGCTCCGCGCCCACGGCCGCCGCGCCCGCAGGAAGCGTGCGCTGCCGCCGGGCCGCCCCCAGCGCGGGGGGCGGGGCGCGGAGGGGCGGGGCCGGCGCGGAGCGCCCCCCGCCGCCCGGGTCCCCGCGCGCCCCGCGCTCCGCACGCACCCGCCCGCCGCGGGATGGGGGTACCGAGGGGAACGTGCGACCGGGGACGGGTGGCTGGCCTCGCTGAACCTCGCTGTGGGGACCGGGACCCGCAGCGCGCGCCTCCCCGGGCCGTCGCGGGGCTTGGAGGGGGAAGGACCCCGCGTGGAGGTGCGGGGTACAACCTGGCTCGTCAGAGAGTCCGGGTAGATGGGTCTCATCTGCGTGACAATGGGTACCCTCCCGCTAAGGGTTCACTGACTCTCCCAGGACCCATCCATCACCCCCTCCAGCCGATCCACAAGAAGGGGCCACAGGTCATCCGAGTTCACTGGGCTTTGGTGTCTCCAGGACACGGGTGGGCAGCGGGACCACAGAACAGGCGTGGCCCTCTCTGGGCCTCAGTCTCCCCTCTGCGCCGGCGGGTGTTGACCTCTGGGCCCTGACACTGGGTGGACAGACCTGGCCAGGTGCTTCTTCTCCCGCAGCTATGTGACCTCAGGCGGGCGCTGCCAGCTCCCCCAGCCTCGGATTCCTCACTGTAGGCTGCAGACCCCTCTGCTCCCAGCGCAGGTGGTATGAAAAGTATGTCCCAGATGGGGGGGTGCCCTGCGCTGTAGTCCTTTCCCCTTGGGTGCTCATCCTGGGTTTCTCTGTGGCTTTTATCCCTGCCTGACGTATGATGCACTTCGCTCACCCGCTGGGATCTCCCACCACCAGCACAGGAGTCCCAGGAGGGCAGCAGCTTGGTTCGTCTTATTCACTGCTCTGTCCCCAGCACTAGCCCAGGGCCTGGTGCAGAATAGTGGTTGGGTGCAAATTTGTTGGATCAGTAAATGTGTTTCTCACTCACTCCCATCCACCTGTTTTGGAGGAAGAAGGGTATAGACATTTACTAAACCCCTGATCCATGCCAAGTACTTTACATGAGTGACCCCATAAGGTAGGAGCTGTCAATATCTCCACTTCCTAGATGGGAAACAGGCCTAGAGGGAGAAGATTATTTGCTGGCACTGGCCAGCTGAAAGTCTCCACCCCCAGCCCCCCTTTCCCCAGACCCATTTCAGGGCCTGCCTTCAGCAAAGGGGAAATCATCGAACTGAAATTGGAGCAGTTCCCCCTGAGGAACAGGAAACTGAAACCAGGACTGATGGAGCCAGGAGGGGAGAGTGCCGGGTGTGGACCCGAGGAACAGACCCTGGCACCAGGCGTGGTTTGGGGTGTGGGATGAATCAGGACTGGCCCTTCCAGGGGCTTGAGAGGAGGGTCAAAGGGCAAAGGTCAGCTCAGTATCACATGGTGCTTCATTAGGCGTTCCCTGCAGGGTAGCTCACGAGAGCCTCATCCAGATGCCCTTGGGCAGAGATCTGGAGAGGGAGGCAAGGCAACTTCAACACTCTGAGATTCAAAAATCCCTGGGAATTCTGAGCTCCCAGCCTCTGGGAACCCCATTGCCAAAGCTTTAGGAACTCTGACCCATGGGCCCCTTGGGAAGATGGCTGGAGAGGGGCTGATGGGGCCCAGGAGGTGGGGAACTGGTTCCAGTTGAGGCAGCACCGCTTGGAGTTAAAGAGCTCTGACTCAGCTGGGCTAACACCTGGGTTCAGACCTCCGTTCTGTCAGATGTGAGCTGGGTGACTCTAGATGAGTGAGTTTACCCCTCTGAGCCTCAGTTTCCCAACTGTAATGTGGAAAACATGACCACGTGGTCACTCATTCATTCATCATCCAAAGATAAAGTGAGTGCCGTGTGTGCCAGGACCAGGGCCATGTGCCAGGTTGTAAGGATTAAATGAGCTCTTCTGGCCACTGAACTGGGGTTCAATAAAGGTGGCTCAGTCATGTCCAACTCTTTGCAACCCTATGGAATGTAGCCCCCCAGGCTCCACTGTCCATGGGATTCTCCAGGCAAGAATACTGGAGTGGGTAGCCATTCCCTTCTCCAGGGGATCTTCCTGACCCTGTGATCAAACCCTGGTCTCCTGCATTGGAGATGGATTCTTTACCGTCTGAGCCACCAGGGTGGCTGAGATGATGCTTATTAAGTAAGGGACCCAGATATGAGGATAGTTACTTCCTAGAGGGGCTGCTGCAGGCCCAGGGAACAGGCTGGGTCTGAGGAGCTCCTGAAGGGCAGACTTGGGGCCAACAGGGTCAGGGGAGGGCGTCTGAGATGCCAGATGTCCGCTCTGTGTAAGGAGGGACTTTGGAACAGCTGGAACTAGCCACAGATGGCACTGGCTACTCTGAGAGGTGGGGAGCACTCTGGCTGGCAGGTAGACGAGGCTCAGAAAACTAGCCATCAGGAAGGCCATTAAGACAGTCCCCATGCACAGAATGGGCATGGCCCACCTTCAGAGCTCCCTGCCAGTTCCGAGACTTCTGGAAGCTGTGCCCTCTTCCCTGACGTCCCAGCGAGGGGGGAGGTTCTTTGGACTGGGCAGGCCAGGAGCGCCCCCTGCCGCACCTCAAGAGATGCTGATCCCGGCCGGAGCTGAGCCGGGTCTGAGCCCCGAGGGTCTCATTCTGCTCCTCACCTCTCCCACCTCCCCCACCCTGCTGTCCTTGGTGTTCAGAGCTGCACACACTCACCGCATCCCAGCAGCTGACGATCCATGCAATCAACACCCCCCTCCCCATGGCTACCTGTGCATTGGAGCCTCACCCCAGCTTCTCGGGGTCTCCCTTACCTGTGATCACCATCCACACAGGCATCTGCTCGCCGCACTCGGAGAGCACAACTCCCGTGGCCTGCTTGGCCCCTCGGGGGAACCTTCCTGACTCCCTCAGGTGGGGCTTAATCCCCACTCATCCCACCCACCCCCAAACCAGCACCCTGGACAAGACCCAAGCTTGCCGTCCCAGCCCTTTCAGTCTCTACTGTCTGTCACTCCCTACCCCGCTCCCACCCCCCACCTACCCGAAGTGGGAGACCTCAGAACCCCCAAAGGACAATGGGGCAGAGCTGACTAGACGCCAGGCACAGCTTAAAGATGCACATCGCCTGTAAAGTGGCTTTATCCCCACTTTACAAGGGATGAACCACAGCCAGCCCAGAGAAGTTAGGAGACATGTCCAGGGTCACCCAGCTGGTGAGGGAGAGCTAAGCTCGTGACCCAGGCTCTCAACAGTAACACTGCAATGCCAGGTCCAGAGGTCTGTCGGGGGGGATGTGATTTGCACCATCACCTGGACACAAACAACTTGTGGATGCACTCAGATGAGCCTGGAGACCAAATGACCCTGCTACAGGCACGCCAAACAGCCAGGCCCCACCACCCACCCCACTCAGACCTTCCTCTGCCCCAGCCAGACTGCCTGGCTCCAGCAAGGCAGCAAAAGGGAAGTGGAGGCCTCTGCCGGAATCTCTGAGGTCCAGGCCTGTGTTGCATTTCCAGGCCTGGAACACAGGAGCTGCTCAGCAATCATTGCCTGACTCCACCTGCTCCCAGAGGTTTGGCTAAACAGACCGGCTCTTTGGAACTCACACTGCCGTGTAATGATGAGAGCCAGGTCCTCCTGAGGGCTTGCCCTTCGCCAGACACCATCCAGGGCACCTCCCTACTCCTCTTGCGGCCTGGGATTCGTGTACCACAAACACACTCGCCTCCTCGCGTCATTGCTGAGAGGAGTCTACCAGCGAAGCCTGGCACACGGGGAGAGGGATGCATGGGTTTGCGCCTTCCGTGGTCCCCAGTTTCCAGCTGAGGTGACTGGCCCAGGGTTGCCCAGCCGGGAAGTTAAGGGGCTGACAGAGGACCACTCTGCTCTTCCCTGTGGCCACGCAGGGGACTTTGTGATCCTCACCGGCCCTCCAGCTCAAAGCAATCACAGGTCTGGGAAAAGCAGTCTGTGCCTTGCCTGGGCTTCCCCTGACTCCCCCTGCCCGCCCCGCACCTACCTTCTCCCATCATAACTTTCCATCTTGCCCAAGACTCAGGATGGAGCCAGAGCCCCGATTTGCTTCCGAGAAAAGCCTGAATGACAGAAGTCCTGAGGTGTCATTGACCCCAAAATCAGGAAGTGAAAGAGGATTCTGGCAAGAGGGCTCCGGCTGGAGCCCACAGAGGGAACTTGGGAAGGTTCGGGCTGTCTGCCTGCTGACCCAGCAAGTAGAAGTGTCACGGGATAAGCTGAGTGGCTGCTGGGAGAGTCTGCAGGGCCTGGGTGGGAGCGGGAGGGCTTGGCCTCCATCGGGGGGAAGCCCCCTGCCCACCAAGGGGCCTGCCCGTGTGAGGGTCTCAGAAGGCCATCCTCGAGCCTTTCCTGAGCCCCCCATGTGCGAGGGACTTGAAGGCACATCTCCTCAAGATGAAGAGTGGGTGATGCCCCTGGGCATACAGCTGCCAGGCACGGGGCCAGGATTCGAACCCAGGCTTCTCCTAGGTCTGTGAGCTGGGGTTTGGCAAACTCAGGACCCACAGGTTTCCTGGGAGGCCCCTCGGGCAGGTATGGAGGAGGGGGAGGGAGGAGGGGGAGAGAGGAAGTCCAATTTTGTTTCAGATGAGTGACCTGGGAGCCAGAGAGCAGGCCTGGGCTGGTCACCCAAGAGGGGAGAGCAGAGGTCACAGAGACCCCAACAGAGACCCCTGTTTTCGGGCAGGTGAAAGCCGAAACCTTGTCCCTGGGTCTGTCTGGCCCAGGCGCCAAGACTAACCGGGGCCTGGGGGGAGGTGGAAGGGAAGGAGGAACAACAACTGTTCCAGGAGTGAGGCTCTGACCTCAAACTGGGTGGGGATGAAAACAGGGATGAACCCAACGCTGTGGGACCCGAGTTTATACAATTTGAGGGGATCATGAATACAAAATTAGGGGCTGGCTGGCTTTGGAAGGGGGTTGTGCCAGTGAGGGTCCCCAAAGCTTAAGCTTCATTTGTGTTACATTCGTCTGAACAGAAGCCCACAGCCCAGCCAGGTACCATCGACTGGGTCCAGCAGGGTCAGCAGAGGAGCCTGGGCAGGGAGGGGTTAACCCCACTCCGAGGGCTGTGGATCCTGGGGGAATATAGGAAGGCTTCATGGTGGTGGCGCCACTTCTACTGAACCATGGTGGGCCCACCTCCGAGAGTGGGTGCTCTGAAGCGGTTGCACTTGAGACTACGCCCACCTGAGAGGAGGGCTCCTAAAGTCTTGAGCTCGAGCTATGTATGGATGAGGCCGAGAAGATTCTGAAGTTTGCTCGCTGTGACCTAGAATGACAGTATGTAGGCTCTTGAGTTGCTCTCCTCACTCCCCACTTCATCTGCCCATTTCACAGGTAAGAAAACTGAGGCCTGAAAAGCGGAAGTGACTGACACACAGTCAGCCTGTGGCAGAACCCAGGCGGCTTCACCACCAGCCCTGGGCTTTGCTTTACCCACCCTCTCTCCTAGGCCGAACGCTCTGTGGTTTGCAAAAACTCTCGAGGTAGGACCAACCCCACAACAAAGACCTCATTCATGTCCAAGACTTACCCATGGTGACCCCTTCTTGCCAGTCCAGGGTCACAGGGCTCGGAAGTGGCTGTTGGGGTGGGGGAGCACACACCTGCCCTCTTCCCTTTGAGTGGGGAGGGGAGGGAGAGAGGGGAAGGGTCAGCAGGAATGTAGAGGAGACCGCAGGAGGAGACGAGGCCACTGCCGTACCAGAAGCCATTTCACTCACACACCCCCGTTCCCAGGAACAAATTGCACATTTAGAGTCATTTTCCTGGAAGAAAAAAAAAAGCCTCTCTAAAAATATATTTTCTTTCTCACCTCATCCTGGGGCTAGAGCAGCCCAGCTGGGCAACAACCAAAAAAGTCGGTGGAGGAGAGTGACCTGGAATTGCAAAAGAGGTGTGTGTGAAGGGAGAGTGAGACGGACCGAGGGGGCCGGAGACCCTCCTGACTCCACACCAACAGAAATGGAGAGAGCTCAACCATCACCAAGACATGTCATGCGTCTTTCCTCTTTGAGACTCACCGAGACCAGCAGAGCTCACCCTCAGTTTCCTGAGTCCCTGCGGAGGGCCAAGTAGGCACAGATCTAGGTGCTGAGGAAGCTGCCATCCCAGGGCTGGAGGTGGGCAAGGAGCAAGGACAGTCAGCCCTCCGGATTCGTGGATTCAGCTCACCTCGGATGGAAAGTATTCAGGAAAAACAAATTCCAGGAAGTTCCAAAAAAAACCAAACCTGCATTTGCTGCACACTGGCAACTATTTACCGAGTGTTTACATTGCATTAGGTATTATAAGTGCTGGTCGCTCGGTCGTGCCTGACTCTTTGAGACCCCTATGGACTGCAAGCCCTCCAGGCTCCTATGTCCGTGAGGTTTCCCGGGCAAGGACACTGGAGTGAGTTGCCATTTCCTTCTCCAGGGGATCTTTCCAACCCAGGGATCGAACCTGGGTCTCCAGTACTACAGACATATTCTTTACCAACTGAGCTACAAGGGAAGCCCATAAGGAATCTAGAGATGACTTAAGTAAAGTTTGTGCATGGAAGTATGTGCGTGGGTTCTATGCAAATATTCATGCTCTTTCGTATAAGGGACCTGAGCCTCAGTGGATTTAGGTATCACAGGGATCCTGGAACCCATCCCCCAGGGATGCTGAGGGGTGACTGTAACTGCATTCACATGGGACACATGGCTCCTGGCTCCGTTCCTCACCCTCTGTGGGCCCTGAGCAGGTTACTCCCCTCACCCTGGGTCTCAGTCTTTGCATCTGTAAATGGGTCCGATCTGGGAACGCCAAACTTAATTCCCAGCTCCCAGCGTGGGGCCCTGGGATGGGGCATGTCGGAGGGCAGAAGCAGGGAGGGTCTTGAGCCCCTGGGCTCTGAGGAGAGGAACTCTGGGTCCAATCCCAGCTCTTCCACTTCCTGGCCAGTGACCTGAGACCGCTGTCTTCCCATGGAAGTTGATGTAACTGCTCTCTCCTCCCAGAGTTGGAGGCAGGTGACCGGGTGACATAGGGCAGCACCCTGCTCAGGGCATCAGCCAATACTGGCCATTATTTTCCAGTCATTCCTGGCTTGGTCCACTCGCGACCCGAGGGGTGTGGGCCAGGGAACCCTCCTGAGCCTGAGAGACAGAGGCTGACCTAGCCCTGGCACAGGAGAGCTGTGGTCTCTGGGGGGGTCCCTGGTGCAGCCGCACCCCAAGACACGTCTCTACCCGGGGCTCCGAGGAGCATCTGGAAGTTTCCTGGAGTCCTGGCAAGGGGGCAGCTGGTAGGGGTGGGGTGGCCAAGCTCTCCAAGGCCAAGATAGAGCAGGGCAGCATGTGCCTCACAGGAGAAATGAGAGAAATGGGCCTTCTGATGTGCCCAGAACCAGCCTGGCCTACAGCAGTTTTTGTGCTGTGTATTAGCTATCCACAGCTGTGTAATGAATGACCCTCAACACAGCCACTTAAAACAGCGATAGGCACTATCTCCCCCAGTTTCTGTGGGTCAGGAGTTCAGGGGCGGCTGAATAGGTGGTTCTGGTTTGGGGTCTCCCATGAGACTGCAGTCAGGATGTCCTAGAAGGCTGGAAGGGGGCTGGAGGCCCTGCTGGCAAGTTGGCAAGTGTGACTGGCGTGTTAAGCCTGGTCAACAGCAGGGGCCCTCAAGTCAGAGTGTCCTACAAAGTGTCCCGGAGAGAGCAAGCTGGAGCTAGTGTCCTGTGTGGGGGAAGTCACGCCCTACCCTTTGCACAATGTCCTATTGTTTGCAGGCTGCCCCCTTCACGCAGAACACATGAGGAAAAGGACATCAGGAAGTCGGCCACCTGGGAGGCTGTCTCCACATGAGGTAATAACTCAGTGCAATCACTTTCATGCTTAAAATTGTCCCAGTTCAGAGGATAAATTAGTCACACTTAGTGAAAATTCCAAGGTCTCCAACATAGCAGGAAAAAATAGGGCAATAAAAATAATAGTAACAGGTTTCATGTGTGGCTTGCTATGTGCCCAGCTCTGTGTCAAGTGTTTCCAGGGCGCCCCAGGAGGTAGAAGGACTATTATCCTCTTGTGTAAGAGGATAAATGACTCACATTGGTCCCAGAGGGGTGGTAGAGCTGGGATTTGAAGCTAGGCGCACCTGTGGGTCATAAAAAGACTCGGAAGTTTTCATTGTGAAAGCTTTGATGCATAAGCCAGAGATGTAGCCCCTAAAGAGGTACTAGGGCCTCGGGTCACATTAACAGAGGCTTGGGGCCCCCCTGCTCACAGGATCAGCCCTCTGACCTCATACCAACCCTGTGAGGGTGGCAGGGCTGGGCTATCATGCCAGGTGACAGTTGGGGCAACCGACTTGCCAGAGGTCACACGTGAGTCCCAGGCAAAACTAGGGTCTGTGAGACAGATACCCTGCCGTCCCAAGCCAGAGTGAGGGACTAGCTTTCTGCCCAGCAGAAGCTGGGGAGGGAGGGAAGTGGAAAGCTTAGTCTTAGGGCACATGCCAGACCTCAGGCCTCTGGATGGGACTCTTCACTCCGGAGCCCCACAAGCCGGGGATAAGCCATCCCAGCCCTCCACCTTGGACCCTTGAGCCCGTAGGCGTCTATAAGGCTTTCTTTAGGCAGCAGCACCCTCGTGTGGCTACTGCTGGTAACTACATGAAGCCGCAGCTCTCCTCCCTGTAAAATGCTTCGCTCTCTAGCGCCTCCTGCCAGCACGCCAAGTCCCTTCAGTCCTGTCTGACTCCACCCCCTGGACTGGAGCCCGCCAGGCTCCTCTGTCCAGTCCCTCACGCTTCTCGAAAAACTCAACTAGAAAAGAGAGACCAGCCATCCCTGGAGCTGATGGAAGGTGGCAGGAGCAAGATGGCATGGACAGAGCACTGAACTCGGTTTCAGGAGACTTCAGATAAAATCCTTGCTAGGTTATTGACTCACTGTGTGGCTTGGGTCTCAACCGCCTCACATGAAAAATGGGCTGATGTCTGCCTTGTCCTACTGCCCGACTTCCCTGGGGCTCAGAGAGTAAAGCGTCTGCCTGCAATGCAGGAGATTCAGGTTCAATCCCTGGGTCAGGAAGGTCTCCTGGAGAAGGAAATGGCAACCCACTCCAGTATTCTTGCCTGGAAAATCCCATGGATGGAAGAACCTGGTAGGCTACAGTTCATGGGGTTGCAGAGTCAGACATGACTGAGCAACTTCACTTTTTCACTTTATCTTATTGCCTAAGGCTTTCAAGAGGATCAAAGGCATCCAAATACGAATGTGCTCTGTACCCTGTAAAGCCCTGTGATCCGGTAAAGGATTTTTATACAAAGTGTGATGGAAGGACTCTGTTGTCATCAAAGTGCGATGGAGGGACTCAGGATGGAGGTCTCTTGTAAGAGACCAAGAATGTCAGTCTCCATATGGTGGCAGCCCAGGACCTCACATCCTTGGATGGACTTGTTAGCAGCTGGTACTGGCAGTCAAATAAGGAGGTTCAGCCTGAGCCCTGAAATGCAATCCTGCAGAGGGAGGGGTCCATCCCAGCCCCAATCCCTCCCACAAGACGCCAAGGGAAAAAGCTTCAGGCCAAGCATTGGTTTGACCCAAAGACTCGCATCAGAACCCAGAACTCATTTCCATATCTCCAAGATGAGAACCACCACATTCCTCACAGGACTGTTGTGAGAAATGAGAGAACATGTAAAAACTCTTGGGTGCCTGGCCCAGAGTTGGTTCATGACGAATGACTACGTCCCCGCTGGCTCACACGGTTAAGAATCTGCCTGTGATGTGGGAGACCCAGTTTCAATCTCTGGGTCAGGAAGATCCCCTGGAGAAGGGAATGGCAATCCACTCCAGTATTCTTGCCTGGAGAATTCATGAGCAGGAATTTTAACTCCATGGAGTAAAAAAGAGTCGGACACGACTGAGCGACTAACACTTTTAAACTTCTTTACATAATGGACAAGGATTGTTTGGTTCACCAAAACCTGTGCACAAACATTTAGAGGAGTGCTATTAAAGGTAAAAAACAATAAATATCATTTATTGCACCAATGTGCCAGGCACTCTGGTAGGCTACGTAATTCAGTTCATCCTCACAGCCAACCTTGGACATGAAGTACTGTTTTCCCCAGTTTCACTGAGAAGAAAATTTGGACTCAGAGAGATGACCCAGGTAATAAAAGGCAATTGGGATGAAAACCTGTATCTGTCTGACCACAAAGGCCTCAAAGACACAGGATTGAAGTAAGATGGTGGAGGTATCACATTTCCAACCTAGCACCTTGCTTTCTTACCACTAAAAACACAAGACATTTCTCTAAATGTTGAGTAAAAGGAGACAGAGGGGGGAAAAAAAGTAGTCTAAGTGTAAATAGTCCAGGTAGAAGAGAAAACCTACATGGGTACCTCTTAAGTTCCAGGCACTTGACATGTTTATTTTTATTTTTTGCCTGAGTCCTAGCTGCAACATGAGGGATCCAATCATCCAACCAGGGATCAAACCCAGGCACCCTGCCTTGGGAGCATCGAGTCTTAACCACTGGGCCACCAGGGAAGTCCCATGACATGTTTATTAACAATTCCATCTTATTTCAGCTTCATGAGGTATTACTTCAATCTTTGAGAAGAGAAAACTGAGGATCAGACAGACAAAATTACCACCTCAAGGTCACAGACTGTAGACTCATGGGAGAGAAAGAAATCCAAGCCTCTTGTCTTGCCTGCTTTGTTCTCAGCCTCTGCAAAGGTTCAGTAAAACCGTAACTGTCTCGAAAGCTGTTAACTTTCCATGATGTAAGAACCACTTCACCTACACACAATTGATGGGCCTTCAATCCATTTCCAGCAAGGAATTCAGTTCAAGATCAGGTAAAGGGACTACTCCAGTGGTCCAGTGGTTAAGAATCTACTTCTCGATGCAGGGGACAGGGGTTCAATCCCTGGCTGAGGAACTAAGATCCCATAAGCCACAGGGCAAATAAGCCTTCACGCCTCAACTACTGACCCCTTGTGCTGCAACTAGAGAAGTCTACGCACCCCAACGAAAGCTTCTGCATGCCGCAACTAAGACCCAACACAGCCAAATAAATACACAAATACTGAAAAAGGTCGGGTCAGGGCTAGGGAGCCTGGTCTGACTGCAGAGCCAGACTGACTACTCAGTCGCACACACCCCCAGCATGCCATCTCTAGTGGGCCCGCAATGACTACAGCCTCGGAAGAGGGTTCGGGAAGACTCCATTACAGCTGCTAAGGCAAAATCAGGTTCTGCACTTGAACTCTCCAGTCTTAGCTCCTTTCCCCTACGTTTCTTCTCAGACCACAGGGGCTGCTAGTGACCGTCCCTCACCCTTGGGAGGGGACCCTGAGAAGTCCCCTTTCCATCTACCCTGAGGCTCCACTTCCAGTGCCCCTGGCTGAGCCCATCCTGTCATTGCCAACCAAGTTTCACTGGTGGTTTTCTGCCAAAGCTGCTCCTGGAGCAGACAGCAGAGAAGGGGAGGGGGCATCTCCAGGCACAGGCGGCAGGTACTTCAGTGAGCTAGGGCCTCCTGAACTCACTGCTGGAAGAGGTCCCCAGTGTGATGCAAAGAAGAGTGAGCTAGGGACAGCAGGCCAGCTTGGGCCAACCTTGGTGTCAGGACACAGAAGGGCGGGGTGCAGACAGGGGAAGGAGCGGGGACCTCAGGACAGGGAGGCCTTCCCCACCACCCTGCCTCAGAGAGCGAGGAGGAGACGTTTATCATCTGCTGGATTCCAATACCGGCCCTTCGGGCTCACAACAGCACCCGAGAGCCCAGAGAGTGCAAATGACGAGAACCAGGCAGACAGTGGGGGTCAGGCCTTTTGAGGATGCTGTCATGGGCACCCAGGAAGGTGAATTTTCTGATTTTTCAAAAGAAGCTGGACATCACGATGCACGTGGGATGTCTTTGATAAACCCTCTTACAAGACAAAAACAGAACAGAAAGAAAGAGACACAAACAAGAAAAGGGCTGTCTGCTCTGGGGCACTCTATTGGAAAAAGTAATAATAACAATAAAGCACAAACTCAGATTCCAAAGTTCTGTATTTTTCAAAATAAAGATCACACATTGTTTAGAGACAATCTACACAAGAGTTACAAAAAATAGTTGCCCAGGCATAAGCATACACAGGTTTGTTAATTATACACATATGGTTACAAGTGTGCTTGCAAAAAAGTTCATTGGAAATATACACAAGGCTCTGGAAATGTACACCGTGTAGTGTTACAATTCTATATTCAAACAAGGAAAATTGACAGTATGTTACATTCACTTACAAGTAGACAAAATGCAAAATACAGTTCATCTTCTGTACAAAAAGGAAGGGCAATTCACACTTTACAAGGTGAGAGGGGCTCTGATTGTAAGGAAAGTTAGGGCAGGGTTGAACTTTGCACGTCCTTTTGACTGTCACAAAATAAGCAAAACATTACTTTTTTAGGATTAAAAAAAAAAACCACTAGTGTGAACTGAATCATCTGGAATAACATTTAGAAAGGATCTCGCTACTATCTGACTAGGTGACAAATAAAACCAAGCTTTTTTTTTTCTTTTTAAAAGTTAACTAGGCTGTATAAAGAACATTTATTCCTTCAAAAGAAAAAAAAATTTACTTCTGGTTGAAATTACAATTTACAATATACAACACTATATGCTACGACCATAAAAGGTGTGAATATACACTGAATGCACAGGGCTGGCTAATTTTCTTTTCTTACCAAAAAACGTGTTTATGTTGATTCAAACTTCTCCACATTTACATTACAGGTATACAAATGTACAATTGTACAATCAAAAGTATGTTCGACTACTAGGGTACATTATAGATACAGATTAGACATCAAAACAAGAAAATACTACAAATTTGTATATATGCAAAGTCTACACCAAGTATACACTATATATTTATAGAAGCAAGACCAAAAGCAGAGTTGGATTTTTTTTTTTTTCTCATGCTAAATAATCAGATTTTTGCCTTTCAATGTTAACAGAAAAAAATCCAGTAGGCAGTAAACAATCATACCCGCCCGGCCTTGAAAGACATTCTGGGTGCTCACATCTCCTCCTCACAAAATGGACTACACTATTTTCTTCAGCATAATAGTCTCCAAAAAAGGCAATTTTCAGAAGTTTCATAAACTTAATGTCATAAACTGAGGCTTTTGCAACTCTGAAATGATTTTCTATATATATATATATTTATATATATATATTTTTATAAACATTGTTAAATGCCAGTTTGGGGTCATTTAACTAAAATTCAGACTTGTCAGGTTTTTTTTTGTTTGTTTTTCTTTTTTACTAAAATGAGGAAGTGGGGAAGAGCTATTTGCAAAACTTGCCAGTGAGGCAAATGAGTTAAAAACCTTTTTTCTTTTTTTTTTTTTAACTTTTTTGTTAAACCAACCACCCTGAAAGTTTCCACACGTGGAATATAGATACAACATTGAACAAAATATGTGGCCTCCCATGTACACTGGTTACCTATGTACAAGTATCCTATACACCAGTAAAACAACAGGGCAATTAGTCAATTAAAAAAAATAATTAGTACATGTTATGCGTAATAAAATGAAACAAATTTACAAAGGCTTTTCCACTTGTGGATTTGATTCCTTTTTTTGGGAGGAGAGGGTAATCCTGGAGCAACCATTTACCCATTTTTGGATTCTACACTGGAACATTTCTGGTTGCTGGTTGGATTCACCAGTGGGCCAGTGAGGTCAGTGGGAATGAGGGCACGGGGTGACACTGCCTCAGATAATACCGTTAGGGGGGCCACAGATGGGCCCTAAGTCAACGCCATTCTTCATGTAGTATTTCTCCAGCTTGGCCAGGATGTGCTTGCCATAAGTGTACTTGCGAAGAGTCGCGATGTGGGGCCGGATCTGCAGAGAAAGCACAGTCTGTGTTACTCTGGCCTGTGACAGGCTCAGGGGGCTCAGGGTAACTTGCTCCTGGACACCATGAGTGCCTACAGGTACACACACCCCACAAGCAGCATCCTTCACTAGCTCAGCCTGAGCACCTGAATACACGAGCTACACTGACCCAGCAGATGAGGAGGGCGGCTCCTGTCCTGAGCGCTGATGCAGGATCCAAGGGCTCTGGAGGTTGGACAACCACAGGCCACTTCCAGGACAGCGTGTGGAGACTGAGCATCCCGAGACACGACCACACCATCCACCGCTGTCGGCAGCCCCTGAGGGAGCCTCTCGGCCCCACGGCTCTCCTCAGCAGCAGGGGCTGCTTTCTGGGGACCACGAACCCTGCGCTCATCACCTGACCCTGCTCTCCCATTCACAGCAAATCACAGAAGGCTATCAATGATAACAATAAAAATGATGAACAAGAGCCAAGAACCATCCATTTTGAATCCTCGTAAGAGAGGTGTGATTATCCTCGTTTCACTGATGAAAACACGGAGGCACAGTGGTTAAGCCACTCATCTAAAGTCAGACAGCCCCCCCCCACTGTCTGGCCACTCCTCTCACAGCTCTGCTCCACCTCTCCAAGACACTCAGCCCCATGAGCATCTCTCTGTACCCCCAACCCTGGGGCAGACCCACATCCAAAAGTCCCGTGCATCCCACACAACTCGGCAGGTGCTTCCTCTCTGGAACCACCTTTCCTCGTTGGTGACCTCACAGAGCCTTCTACAACACACTGCGTTCACAATCATTTGTGGAACCACCAACATGCCACACAGACAGTGAAAACCCACAACATTGACCTGCTTCCCCCATCACAGCTCCCCAGTTACTTACTCAACACAGGACAACATGCCAGGGAAGATGGACACTCTCAAGCCTGAGTGTTCCACGCAGACCGTTTTGCCTGTTTAGTTGTACCCTCAAAGCAAGGAAGGGTCAGGTGGCTCCAGAAACCACTTCTGTAACCCACACAGGACGCAGACCCATATTAGCTTTATACTCTCACCTAGGAGCCAGCCTGGGAAACTATGCACAGTCCTTGGCTCGAACTCCGAGCTGTGGCACGCAGACCACTGCCTAACCGTCCTAAATAAACACACTTGCAGAAAGGACACCACACTTCCATCTGGGTCGCAATCATGGTGACATACAGAGCTGAGGCTTTGGTCCTTAGTGCTCGAGGCTCCGAACCCCTTGCTTTTGGCAGCTCTCCTTTTAAAACCTGAGTGAAATTCAATCCCTTCACCTGTCTGTCCCCAGGACTGGCTCACTGATGAGTCCAGCCACTTAACCTTTACATCTGTCCTATTCCAGACAAGACACTAACAATGTGCATATACAACACTGTTGAACTCCATCTTCCACTTGATTTAAAGGGAAATGGAAAGCAACGTGTTCCCCTCTCAATCCTCCCGCTTCCTAAAATGGGTATGCCTAGCTGTGAAAGAGCAGAAGTCTTAGGCTTTTCAGATTCTTAGGACTCCCCCTCCTCTCTCAACTCCCTCAATCAAACCAGCTGCACAAGCCCCATTCTGTCCACTTCTCTTGATTCTCAAAACCGCCACTCACCTCTTGGCTTAGCTATTTCAACAACCCCCTGTCCAGACCTCACTGCCTCCTCTCCTCCAAGTTACTCACTGGCCAGGACCATGATTTGAAATCTAAGTGTGATTCTGGCACCCCAGTCCTGTCCCACTGGACTTGCTGTACTTCTCCATTTAAATACACTGTCTTGTCTCCTCTTTCAAGGCTTCACACACTAGGTTTCCTCCACCTGGAAAGGTGCAAGGCTTTATTCACACATCGCTCTCGCAGGAAGCCTTCTCTGTGAGGCGCCCCTCCACACTCACAGCCCCCCACGATCTCCCCAGCATCAGTGTAACTGTCTGCAACACCGCTGGGCCTGCCAACAGTGTCCTGGTGCAAGAAGAGCTCACCGGAGAGCACCTGTGCTTTTAAGTATTTGGTAAATGAATGAACTTCCAACGTTCTGTGTGTCTCCAACATCCCCTCCACCTTCACCAGCACCTTGACAGGCCCATCTGAGTCTCACAGCTTAAGGACTCTGGACTCCCCAGCCCTCAGCTGCCATCGCCAACACCAGCACGGTGTTGGGTTCTGACCTGGAGGCGGTGGGGGCCCCGTCTGGCTCAGAACTTGAGTCCATAGTAAAGATTCTCATTACCAAACTCTGTTCTCAGAGAGGGCAAGTGGCTCATCACTGCCAGACCACAGGCACCCCTCCATCGAGAAGGGCTGGGTCAATTCAGAGCCCAAAGGCTGAGGGTTCAGACGGGCAGCACCCGAGGCGCGAGGCACTGCCTCCCGCAGACACAGTGCGGCCCGCACGCCTGCCTGGGGGCTGGCTGGACTCCCCGGCCCCGTGGTCTGTGTGGGGCCGGCGGGACCTCCTCCACGACCGCTCTGAGGCCCTGAGCCTCCTCATGTGCTTTCTGGGTCAGCTCCCACTCACGGCACACAACGCCTCAGATTTCTGTCCCATTTTCTCCCCTCTACCTCCTCTGCAGCCTGGACTTCTCCTCCTACAAAGCCTCCCCTCAGCGGCGTGCGCTCAGGCGCTCACGTCACCCTTCCCACATGTGCTCTGTGGGCAGTGCTCAGCCTCAGCCATCTCTGTGCTGGTGACTGGCACACGGTGGGCGCCAGATCAGCGTGCCAGACCAGTGCGGCCTCAGGCAGGAGCTCCTTCAGCAAACGGTGGAATGGAAGATGAGAGGGAGGAACGGAAATAAGGTTAAGGCGGCTGATCTGCTAGACTGAGAAGCTGGTCTCCTGGGAGCCAGCAGGTACAAGACTCGGAGGGGACTCCCCCACAAAGACTGAGTTTAACATTCATGCCAGTGAGTTACTGATGGAGCGGCAGCAAACACAGGGACAATGGCCACTCCAGATAAAAGGGACAAGAAGGCACGATCCAGTGACAAACTGCACAAGAAGCAGCAAGAGGCCCACCCTCCTTTGCATTTCAGAACTGAGAAGAAGCGAGGCCAGCTCCTCCTCTCTGATGGAGACCCGCACAAACTGGCCTACCTTGTGCATGACGATCTTCCTCTGGGCTGGCTCCGCCACATCGATCATCTTCTGGACCACGTAGTTGGCGTACTGGTCCTTCATCATGGTGTATAAGGCACTGTGGGGACCGTCGTTCATGGTGCACACCTCGTCGATAAGCACAGCGCGCTCTGTACGGGAGGCGTGAGTGACACACTTCTCCACGACGTTGCTGTAAGGAGACAAGTCCAGGGCCAGTCCTTAGACGGGCCTCGATCGGCCGGGCTCATCTGGCCTGGGCTCTGACCTCAAGGTCAGCAGCAAGTGAGACTTCTTGGAAGATTAATTCCTCATCTGTTTGGCTCTATAAGATCCTATTTTTGCCATCTGTGACCTCCAATGTCGACCATGGCCAAGCCCAGGTCATGGAGGGTACCAGACCCAACCACCTAACAGGGGAGGGCAAACCCAGGTAAGTAAAGGTTCACAAGACTGGTTATGAGTTGAAATGGGTAATGAACATAATTTCAACAGGCATCAACATCTATCAATTCTCTCCTCACCTCTGTGAACTTAATGGGGCCAAGAACAAGTCTCTCTCACATCTAGATCCCCAGTGCCACGCACAGAACTGGGCACTTAAGACAGGCCCTACAGACTTGCTGAGTGAAGGCAGACACAAGGAGAAACCACAGTCGTCAGTCAACTACTTCACACTGTCTCTTAAAAACAAGAAGGACCCCCAGGTGTGTCCACATGTCTAAACACTTCACAGATGTCTCAACCTCGGAAAGGAAAAAAAAGACGTGGTTACTTTAAACCAGAGTTCCTCTACAATCCAGAAGGACAGCAGATGCTGATTAAATCACACCCAGCCACATGCTAAAGGGCACTCCTCACCCAGGAGTGATTGATTACTCAAGAATGTTTGCTTCTGTGCCTCCGTAGGTATGAGGAAGTTGTGTGATGTCTAAGAACAAGAACAATACTTATTCTTTGTATTTGTATTACTGGAGCCAATACTTGGCAGAGAGAACATTTGGCAAGTGGGAGGCTGAACACTCTGCAAGGATTTCATGACTGGGGGAAGAGCTGCTCTGGATCACAGAACACTCAAGTAGAAAAGGAACTTTCAAATCTAGCTAATGCAGAAAGCTCTTTTCTGACCATTCTGCAAGATGCCCATTTAGCCTCTGCATGAGAATTTCCAATGATTTGGAAGCGATTCTGGGGCAACCGACCATGCAAATGAATGGTTCTCTCAAACATTCTTTATATACTAGAGTAAAAATGTGCTTCCCTGAAATTTCACCTATTTGTCTTAATTTTGCCTTCAGGGGCTGAAAAAAAGGATGTCTATACCTACTCTAGGAACACCAGAAGGCAAGAGATAGTGTCTCACTCCTTTCAAAGGCCAGCCCTATATAATTGAACAGTCATCACAAATAACGACCACCAAGTCCCTACTCCAGGTCCCTACACCAAGTTCCTACTTCGATTTTTAAATCGCAAGAGAGGGTGGTGGTTCCACACCACTCTGAAAGAACCCTCACCATGTTATCTGGTTTCGAATACTGAACCTTTATTATGTACGTGCTTTTATTTAGAAAACAAAATTCTCAAGCTAAAATGTCCAAGAACTACCACCATCCTACCAGACATTTCTTCAACCTTTCTTCTTAAGACAGAGCAAATCAAATCTGATAATCACGTTTTAAGACCACAAAAAGCCTCTCCCTTGTGATATAGCAGCGGCATGCGAAAACTTTCCCCCTCACGTTCCTCCCACAGCACTCTGCAATTCTAGCATGAGCTGAAGGTGTGGCGTGTGGAAGTGCATCTCCTAATAGACACTGGCTTCTCCCTTAGCAGAAAAGGGAGTTAGGACATTACTAAGCCAGTCACGATATCCAAATGTTCAAGCAAAGAATCATCACTTTTTAGAACTGCCAGGCTGAGCTGCCCCTTCATCCACCCAAGACCAGAGTGATCAGATTTAGAACAGAATTTTCTACTAAGCTAGGCTGGCAACAGGACACTCATTCTTCTGGGTGGAAGACTGACTCCTTGACAGTAACTTGTCTTTCAAGAAGGTCATCAGGGTCGGCTATCACACTTGGTAGGATGACTCACTGATCAGGATCCCACCTGGCCAAAGCCGCCCTACCACCTAAGCACACAATCCATATTGTTTCAGTCTTTAAAGTTCATTCTAGTATTTCTGAAACTGTGGTTCTTAACCTGATTGTGGGTGATAAAATCAACTTAGTGATTTGAGACTAGCTTTTTTTGTTTTTTTTTTTAATGAAACAGAGTAGTCAGTATCAATTAATTATGACAATCTTCAGTTATGTGTGTATGCACGTGCCTATGCATTCAAAGTTGATGAAAAATTTACTTTGTATTCTGGGTTACCATCAAAAATGTCATAAGGTCACTAACCTGCTTAATTGGTTTGTTTCTATTCAATTTTCAAATTTACTGGCTCTTTTGTTAACTTTAATTTACTGTTAAAGCCATATAGTGAATTTTATTTCAGATGTTATACTTTTCTACTCTAGAACTTCCCTATTATTCTTTCTGTAATAAAGCTTCTAATTCTCTACTAACATTCATCTTTTCATTTCACTATATGCACATTTTCCTTTACATTTTTGAGTATAATTTAAATACTTTATAATACTTTAAGTACCTTAAAATATAGTATTTTAAAATACCAATTACTTATATAAAATTTGTAAAATGTATAATTTATAAAATTATAAAATTCATACTTTTATATAATTATACTTTTTATAATTTTAATACAAATTTTTATTTTAATTTAATTTTTAAAATAATAGCTTTTATATAATTATAAAATTATATACTTTATAAAATGCTTTATAATCCTTCTCTGCTAACTCCAACATCTGGGTGGTATGGAACTATATTCACTGGGGATTTTTCCATTTTCATTTTTTCTTCTTGAGTATAGGTCACATTTTTCTGTTATCTAGACATGACAAATGATGCACTGTATACCCTGAGTTCTGTCATATTCCTAAGAGTATCACTCTCCTAACCCCTTTTTTGGGCACGCGTTATCTTTGCTGAAAGTAAACTGCAAACCTCCCCCATGCAATAAGCAGCACATGAAATCTCCACTAAATTCTTTCAGCCCTGGCAGGGTTGCCTCAAGTTCATCCTACACAGTGTGGGTCAGGAGTCAACTAGATACTTAAGAAAGTTTAAATTTAGGCTTCCCCCTCCTCCCTGGTTCTCTTCCTTTCCAGAATTTCTCCCCTGTCACTCTGCCACTGCCTTTTTGGAACACCAGCGATCTTCTATCCCAACTTAGCCTACAGACTAAAACTTTCCTAATTATAGTCAACAACACCTTTTATAAATTTCAAAGTTACTAACAGACTAGATCTTTAATGGTTCTCAACAGAAAAATGATAATTATGTGACATGGTAACAGCTCAAGTTACTGTAGGAATATTACAACATATAAATGTATCATACCAACAGGTTGTACACGCAAAACTTGCACAGTGTTACCTGTCAATTATGTATCTCTCCCACTCTCTCAAAACAGGAGGTGTGGGAGGAGGGGGGGTGGAATTTTCCCAATGCAGTGAACCTTCTTTCAAGTATCAACAACCTCCTCTACTCACTTCTGGTTATCTCCATGCTCCTGGTCACTATCTAATGTCTGCAGGTAGTTTTTGGCATTTTGTCAACAATTTATTAGTTGTTATACATGAGAGGGTTGGGCCCAAAATAGCTACTCCCTTATTATCAGACCACAACTGTAATACTTAACACTATACAAGGGTGAGACATTATATACACTGAACCAGACAGTAAAGAGGACTGTGACCCCAAAAAGAGACCTAAGAGGTTCCGTCCTCTATTTTCCTGATCCTAGCAAATGTCCATAAAAACCAATACAAGGTCCAGGAGATGATCCTACTGTGGTTAGGGTGTTGAAACACTGGATCTGGGGTGCTTTTATTTCTCGTCTCTATTTTCCATGCTGTAACAAGATTTCACGAATTAAAAGTGAACAATTTAAAAACATCAAGGCTGTTCGAGTCACACCTGCCCTGCAATTTACTTTAAAAACAAGAGAAGAAAAATATTCCAAAAAAATACAGAGAACTATGTTATGCGTAAGATACACACTCTACTCAGAAATCATAGCACTAACCCACTGGACGGCCATCAATTTCTTCTTCAATCTCTGCTACTTATAAGTTACCTAAAACATCTTTTACAACCTGGGAATAACATATACATTTAATTATTGGGCTGGTATGATATGAAGGCTTGAAAAGAGATTTTGAAGACTATGAAGGCCTTATACAAAGATATGGTTACCTTCCTTTTAACTCTCAGTATCAATGAGGAAACTAAGTAAAGAACATTTCACAATTCCAAAAAAGTAAGTTCATGAAATACCCAGTTTACCAAAGTACAAAATGTATGTGCTTTAGAAACAAATTCCCCAGATTTCAAAGTGGCTCACTCTAGGGGAGTAAGAAGCCCACTAAGAGACGTCTTATGTTTCATATTTTGCAGTAGAACTCAGTAACTATGTATTACTTTAAGGAAAATAAACATTAAAAAGAAGAAGAAGAAAAAAGTACCACAATTTCTCTGGACCTGAAATACTATTTAATCATTTCTTCTGGAAAACAGCCTGTGTAATTTAAAGCACATACCTTGCAAATTTGTGCTGACTCAACACAAGTACATTGCCTCGAATTTCTGCTACAATTTTACTTTTATCCTCAGGACGACCATGCTCCAATACATGCTGGATTACATAATTTCCATACTGATCCTGTTTCAAAAACAACAGAAAATTTTAAATTTATATAAACAAGCTCTAGGCTACCTAAATTCTGACATTAATCAACATCTATCTTCCTTTAACACCATGATGGCTTACCTGAATACTAAAGAACATATAGGATTTTTTAAATGGATAGGTAGTGACAATTTTTCCCTATCATTACAAAACAGGAACACATCATTACTAGACAATGGAATGTTTCTATATATATTTATGCTGAAAGATCCAATCAGGGATTTCAAATAAAGAGCTATTTTTCTAACAAATGTACAAATGGGTCTCTGCACCTGTCTTTAACAAAGAAAAACTGGAAACACTGGCAACACCTAATTAAATAACACCACAAGCATACAATGCTTTCATCTAAAGTGAAAGATGTGTTTAAAGAATAAGTGTGTGAGCAAGAATTCCAAGGGCACAAATATTTATTTGTAACACACAAAAAATTAAGTGCATACAAAGAACACTTTTTTAAAAAAGTGCCTATGCCAGATGTATCTGCTTCTGGACAGTAGGATTATGGAACCTTTCTTGTGTTCTGCTGCTCCTTTCTGCACTTACAACTTTTTTTACAATGAATATTTAATACATTTATAATCTCACATCTCTGAGCAAAACAAGCAACAAGCACCACTCCTAAAATTGCTTTAAGACAACATACTACATGAAGAAAGTGTTCGAACAGTATGATATGGGAGAAAATTTTAGTAGAAGCAAGACAAATTTTAAAAACTACAGAAATTAACTACTCCATTTAGTTCATTTGAAAAGATGAAACTGACAGACTACATGGCCTGCCTAAGTGGCCACAGCTAGCTTAATCCATGACAGGGCTCTGGCTTTTGACAGTTCCTGACAGATCTCTTGATGACTCAGAGGTAGATCTTAACTCCAAGGGCAGGGTTCTACTCATCACCCATATGCATAAAAGATGAACCAGGCTGGTATAAATGGAAACTTGCCCAGAGCTTCAATGGGCATTTTAAACACATTAACCCCTTCTGGAAAAGAAACCTGTGCTGAGAAAACACGTAAGCGCACAGGTGTTTGCAGTTCCTCTACTGGCAACTCCATTACCTGTACAAGTTGCTCGGTGTGCTGGTGAAGCTCCTCTAAAATAGGGAGTGTCTGGTCAGGGAGACAGTGCTCCAGGATCCTCTGAATCACTCGGCAGCCATAAGGATGCGTGGACAAAGCAAACACCTAGGGCAGACCGACACAAACAAGAAAACCAAAATTAACAGGTGCCACTTTCAATACTTCAGAATTACTTATATACATTTTCCCATTAATTTTCCCAATGACCTAGAGAGACAGTCATGATTATTCTTGGTATACAGATGAGAAAACCAAAGTGCCTAAGTTTACATAATGTGCCTAAAGTCTTACAGACAGTAAATGACACAGCCAGGATTTGATTTCCTACTCTGACTCCAAGTCCAAATTATTAAGTATGGCATTTAAGTTCTCTCTGAAAATAATAAGGTGTGTATGGACGAATGAGGATAAACTCTAATTTCTTAAACCCATTCCAGGAACTCATAGATTTATACAAATTCAAAACTAAGAAGGACCTTACCAAAAGGTTTATTTAGAAAGGAACAGAGATTAAGGTCATAGAAAACACAGTTAAAGAGTCCACAGTGTCAAATGATGGCTTTAAAAACAGAAAAAGGGTTTGGACCAAAGCCTGAATGCTTTCACATAACCACAGGATAATGTTCTGAATTGAGCTGGGGTGTTTTCCAGCAAGAAGCAAGAAAGGATTCCTCTTTTGTTGAGTCTGGAACAAGGCGAACGCACAGGCTTCAGATCCAGAGAACCCAGTCTCAATTCTGCCCTTCCTAGCTGAATGACCTGGATTACCTGAACCTCAAATTTATTGTCAAGAATAATGACAGTAATGATGAGAACACTTAATACGCTCCCTAGTGGCTCAGACGGTAAAGAATGTGTCTGCCATGAAGGAGACCCAGGTTTGATCCCTGGGTTGGGAAGATCCCCTGGAGAAGGAAGTGGCTACCTACTCCAGTATTCTTGCCTGGAGAATCCCACGGACAGAGGAGCCTAGTGGGCTACAGTTCATGTGTCTTAGATGTTTACCAAGTGTCAGTCACAGTTCTAGGTGTTTTATACACAGCTTCATGTGTACAACTATACACCTGATACACTGTACTGTTTTGCTCAATTCTAGCTTTATAAAAACAGTAAACACTCAGTCTAGAGCAACTTATTTCACTCAACATAGTGATTCAAATATTACTTATAATACTATGAGGTTCTACCATTTACTCTGTTTATCTATCTGTATAGCATAAAGTTGAGAAAGTCTGGGGGGGTGGGGCGGGGTCTGATCCTCTCCTGATAGATATCTAGTTTACTTAGTCTTTTCCTATTAGGAGACCAATGCTGCTTTAAACATATCTGAACATATCTTGTTGAGCTTTAAGCCAACTTTTTCACTCTCCTCTTTCACTTTTACCTGTCACGAGGCGTGGCCAAAAAAAAACAAAAAAAATGATCTACTATTTGTGGTCTTATTTTGCATTTTCATGATTACTAATAGGATTACTTTTTCATAGGTTTCTTCTGTCTATTCAGGCCTTGAGCCCATTTCTGAATTAACCTGTATTATTCTCTTTGATTTTAAGAGTTCTTTATATATGCTGGTTATCAATTCATTGGCATTTTTCATCTTGAAAATATTCCCTCCCATTTGGTGGCTTAATCTGTTTACTTTTTTGTGTATTTCAAGCACACACACAAAAAAAGCCTTAAACAGAGGTACTCTTTTTTAACTTAACTCAGAAAATCCCAAATAATCCTCAGTTACTGTTTGAGCTTCCCTTGTGGCTCAACTGGTAAAGAATCTGCCTGCAATGTGGGAGACCTGGGTCTGATCTCTGGGTTGGGAAGGGAAAGGCTACCCACTCCAGTATTCTGGACTGTATAGTCCATGGGGTCGCAAAGAGTCGGACACAACTGAGCGACTTTCACTTTCAGTGTCTGTACTCTACTTAACCATTGCTGTAACCGAGCAAACCGCAAAACCTAAACAACTCTAAAATCCCATTTCAATACAGGCTTTAGCAGTTCACATGACTATACCTGAAAATTTACCTGATATTTCCAGTCTCCCCTCCTTTTCAAAAACAACAACAAAAGCTGTGGTATGACAAAATAGCAACTCTGCTTGGAAATTGGTGCTAAAAGCACCCTGGTTCTTATGATACACAATAAACAGGAGAAATCAGAAGCTAGTTCTGGTTGGGTGCCACTTAACAGAGTTCAAACCAACCTGATCATTGCCCCATCCAACGCCCCAAAATTAAGAAGCACCTTGGTGTTTTCTTGAGATTTGGGGGGCAGAGAGGAAGGGGGGAGGGGAAGGGTTGGTGGATATGTAGGACCTCAGTCAACCCCTGCATTAGAAATGCAGAGTCTTCACCACTGGACCACCAGGGAAGTCCCACACCTTGTTAAAGATATAGTCACACATAACCTGTAAGACTGGTTTTGTAAATCACCTAAATTTTAAAACATGATAAAAACTTTTAAATATCAAGATAAATAGTACTCAACCAAATAAAAAAACTTACTCGTCAAATATAAGACTTAACAACTCTGATGACAGTATCTCATCCTGACATGATCCTGACATGATCCTCCTGCTTTCATGATGGAGAGAAGATCCATGGACAATTAAGGGAAGAGCTGGAGGTGCACAGAGCTAGTACCTAGTAACACTGAAGAGGACTGCTACTTACTGCAGTCTAAAACGCACTAAGCCCTTGAGAACACTCCCATTGTGCTCTCCGCTCACAATGGAAACACCCATCAACTTGTTTCCCTTTTTTCTTTACTAAGTCACTTACCTGCCCCTTAAATGCATCGATGATAAACTGCAGAGACTGGGGCTGCACACACTCGATGCACTTCTGCACCACGTGATTGCCATTCTGGTCTTTCACACACTTGAGGACATGGCCATCCAGTTCCCGAACCATTTCATTCTAGTTGAGACAAAGAAAGAAAGCATCACCAGAATCACAGAGAGCAAACACCTGGACAGTCAACATTCTCCTTACCAAACACAAAAAGCACGGAGCAGGGAATCCATGACAATGAAAGTGGGACAACTCAGCTGTGGCACTCAAGACAACCTTGATAACAAACGAGGACTGGAGTTTTTCCACATGATAGCAAATTTCCTATAATGACAACCAGTCTTAAGAAAAGTTCTCTAACTTGCAAAAGACCTCTTGGGAGTTCCAAAAAAAATGCAGTCAACTTCAAATAGAAAGCAGCCGGTATCAAATCAACTATATTGTATTAGAGACTATCACATACAATTCACCATTTGTCACCATGACAAGACTGTAAAGTCCCTATCAATAAAAATGACAGTAGTTAATCTAGAGCTGACTCTAGCTAGGCAGACCTCTAAGTGTTTAACATGATCTGACTTATGAATCTGCCTGACAATCCTCTGCAGTGGCCACTATTACAGATGAATAAATCAAGGCAGAGAAAAATTAGCTGACTTGTTAAAAAATCACAGACCCGGACTTGCCCCAATTCAAACTCAAGTAATCTGACTCCCGTGTGTGGTGATACAGATCATGTCAGCAAATGACTAGTCGATTAAATATTACCCTGCACACTCTTCTCCACCCACATATATGAATATATGAACATACTGAGTCTGAGAAGGGTTAAAACTATAAACGGTGACTGAATCAGAACTCTAGCCTGAGTCTGTGACTCCAACATGATCTTTCCACCAGGCCAGACTGACTGCATAATCAGCTGGAATAGTACTCTCAGTTAATGAAAAGTGTCCAAAGGCAGGGAAAAATACAGGACAAAACTAGACATTATGTGGTATGTATGTGTGTGTGGGGGTGACAAGGGTACCGAAAAAGAGCCATTGGGATTTTTATTGGATCCCCTCCCCAGACTTGTTGACTCAGGTCTCCTTAAGCTGAATACCTGCACAACGGCAGGGCCCTGGTACTTTCTGCCCAATTTCTTTGCTGTATACAATCTCTATATATTAGCTACACGGTGCTGACTCTATATTTATGGTATGGGAGAAGACAGCAAACCAGTTTAAGATGGTGACATTTATGAATACAATTGTCTTAAATCCTTGAGATGTTAAGCATGTAAAAGCACTAAAAGATTTTCTAATTAAAGAAACTCAAGACTACATTGCCAGGGACTAAACAAGCAATAGATTCAGGACAGTTTGCTGAAGCAATTAATCAAATGTCAGAAAAGAATAACTTATGGAAACATAATTATGAGAATGATAAATAGAGGATGATGCCTATATAAAGATAAAACACCAGGAACAGTTCTAATAATCAAAATGAAGGGGAAGTGGCATCCCTGAAGCCCAAAGAGGTAAAAACTCCACTGGAGATCAATTTATTTCATCTAAAATACACTTACATCTGGAAAACAGTAAGTTATTTGTACTGGGGAAGATAGTTTAGACCCAGAACAGGAATCACAGAGAAACCAGATTAGGAAAAGATACTCAGCAATATATATAGGGTAGAAAGAGCAATGGGGGGGTGGGGGCACAGGGAAGAGAAGGGAGACAAAAACTACTACAGTGTAGCCACTGGATCAGAAAACAAACAAAAAAATACAGTAAAATATAAAATAAAATCAACAGTGTATCATATTCATGGGAGAGGACAAAGATATGGAAAATATCTGGGGAATCAAAATTTCCTGCTTGCTTTCAGTAAGCAGGCATTATGGTCAAGAGAGGGAAAAAGTTCCATGTTCAAAAGAAACAAGAAAATTAACAAAGGAAGATTCAGTCATCAAATTTTCATCCTGGAACATCCCAGGGAAAATTAAAACTGATAACGATTTGAACATTAGGAGAAAACAAACTAGTAGCTTCACCCCTGCTTCTAATCACTTACACACAACATCCTCTTCTTATCGCTGTAGCTCCTGTGCTGGGCACTGAATGGAATGAATTCCCAACCCGCTGTGTGTCTCCAACATCCCCTCCACCTTCACCAGCACCTTGACAGGCCCATCTGAGTCTCACAGCTTAAGGACTCTGGACTCCCCAGCCCTCAGCTGCCATCGCCAACACCAGCACGGTGTTGGGTTCTGACCTGGAGGCGGTGGGGGCCCCGTCTGGCTCAGAACTTGAGTCCATAGTAAAGATTCTCATTACCGAACTCTGTTCTCAGAGAGGGCAAGTGGCTCATCACTGCCAGACCACGGGCACCCCTCCATCGAGAAGGGCTGGGTCAATTCAGAGCCCAAAGGCTGAGGGTTCAGACGGGCAGCACCCGAGGCGCAAGGCACTGCCTCCCGCAGACACAGTGCGGCCCGCACGCCTGCCTGGGGGCTGGCTGGACTCCCCGGCCCCGTGGTCTGTGTGGGGCCGGCGGGACCTCCTCCACGACCGCTCTGAGGCCCTGAGCCTCCTCATGTGCTTTCTGGGTCAGCTCCCACTCACGGCACACAACGCCTCAGATTTCTGTCCCATTTTCTCCCCTCTACCTCCTCTGCAGCCTGGACTTCTCCTCCTACAAAGCCTCCCCTCAGCGGCGTGCGCTCAGGCGCTCACGTCACCCTTCCCACATGTGCTCTGTGGGCAGTGCTCAGCCTCAGCCATCTCTGTGCTGGTGACTGGCACACGGTGGGCGCCAGATCAGCGTGCCAGACCAGTGCGGCCTCAGGCAGGAGCTCCTTCAGCAAACGGTGGAATGGAAGATTAAGAGGGTGCAAGTGAAGAAAACTAGAAGGTTTAAGTTGGAAAAAGTTTTGTTTGTTGGGGTCAGTTCGGGTACAAGAAATTGACAACTCTACTTTCTTCACCTCTTGCCAAAGGAAAAACCCACCTCTAAAATCACACCTACTAAAGACTTAATTCTGGTCAAAGGGGAAAATGTTTGAAACCGCTGGTTTTAACACAGACACTTGATCCACTATAAATTTACAAAATTAACTGCACAATTCATGCTTGTCATGCACAGAGGGCAGCCACAAGCACCAAAGAAACACTGAGAGAAAACTAAAGACTGACAAACATGCAAGGTTCACCACATGTACCATGAAGAAACACCAAACACCAAGAGAAAAGTTAAAGGGGAAACTTACAATTACCTGCTGGTCTGAGGGAATAAACTCAAGAGCTTTCTGGATAACACGGCAGCCATACATCTGCAGTGCCAATGACAGGACGTGGCCTCGAATCCGTTCAGCCAAAGCCAGCTTCTGTTCAAGGCTGCCAAACTAGACATAATGTGTGGGTGAACACCATTACTTAGGTAGAAAGAAAGAAACCAGAGAAAGCAAAGCATTCATTATTCTGTATCAACCACTGGCATACCTCTTTTAGCCCTATCGTCTGTGATTAACTAAACCTTTTGTTTATAAAAACCTTTGTTTCTTCAAGGCAGTACTTATCAGAATCTGATTAAGAGGAACTCTTTTTAATGTTAAAAACACTTCTCAGATATCCAACTGTAGTAGTTTCTGCTAAACAAATAGGCAATTCCTCAAAGATGCCCTTAACTCATCAATACTATTAAATATACCTATATGCCATTAATTACAAGAGCATTTACATTTATTCTAAAAACAAAATTACATGTGGACGACACTGTTTATTACTAAGGCTTTAGACAATGTCTGAGGGATATTTAAGGGTTTCTTGCAGCAAACCTGTATCACTTTAGGTGTCTGAGTCCGTAAGTTGAAATGAAAGAACTGAAGTTCTTTCATCTTTGTGACGTTTAAGCCAAAGCACACATGCGCACTCTCTTCTGAATACACTGTTCTATACTACTATAAGAAATGATAATGTCTATTTATACAAGTCAACGGGATCAGGGGGAAAGTTAGTAAAATCGAGGGGTATGACTGCACAATGTTAAGTCTTCCTAGAATGCTTTTCCATCCTTGTTTTTTTATTTTCATTTGAATAGCATATGAGACTGATAGAGACTTTATGAATAAGGATGCCCAACCCACTCATTTTTCATACAAGGGAACTCAAGTCCATGGACATTCTCTAAGTCAGAGAAGTTCTCCAGCTTGTCCCAAATCGTACTGCTATAATCAACTGTTCATTTGGCCAGCCTAGCTGCATTAACCTCTGGAGTTGGGAGAGCCCTATATTTTTATATATATGTGACCAAAATGGCAGTGAAAAGGTATCTGAAAGTCAAAATTGTAAGAGTCATGTTTAGGTTGATTCCTCAATCCACAGCTAGAGAATTCAGAGTCAAAGGACTTAGATCTTGATGAGAAAAGCTGAGAAGACTGTGAGTGAGCCATGTTTAAAAAATCTTCACACAAACCAAAAAAAATAAGATGTAAGAAGATTACAAATTTCTCTTGCTGAGGGACAGGTAATGTGCAGAGTTGCCACATTTTACCCCTGTACCAGATGTTTCATCTCAATGTTTCACTCCTTTCTGGATTATAATAAGGTTATTGATACCACGGCTCTGTAGTACATCACAGCTACAATGGTCAGTCAAAAAAAAAAAAAAAATCTGTGCCTTTCTGACACTTTAGTTTAGAAGAGGAAATAAGACATTAATCCAACAATCTCACCGATCCTTTCCAAAGACAATGAAAACAAGAATAGACATTATCCGCATTAACAGGGGAATAATAAGGAACCAAGGCTGAAGGATCACCCATGTATCAATCCTCATGACTGTGGTTTATGATGAAAAACACTAGAGCTGGTGTTCAAAGATAATTCTCTAGGAAACCATTTTTTAAATTTCTTTTTCAGAACTTTATTGTGGTCCTGCTAAAATTATCTTACACAAATTTTTTCCTCCAAACATGACACTTTCAGTGAAACTATTTTGGCAATCAGAAATATTGTGCTGGATCCTAAATGAAGAGACTGGTTCTACAAACACATTTCTCAAATACACTATCATTATCTGCTTGGGTATTTCAATGATGCACTTCTGCTAACGAACTGGAGAAACATTTAATCGTGCTTCAAAAAGACCACTCACACTTCATTTTAAGAACTGGAATGAAATTGCAATTCTAAAAACAGCTAATGAAAATCAAAATGCTGTGCAGATTCTCTAAAGGCAAAAGACAGAAAGAACAAAGGCTTACTTCAAAGAACTTCTGAATGACATAATTTCCAAATACATCCACCATCAGCTGGTAAGCGGCCTGCAGGATTTCATTGAAGACAAGTTGGCGTTCGGCTGGTGTGGCACGCTCAAGTTTCAGCTGAATGAATCTGAAATACAAAGTAAAAAGAGCAATCACAGCATTTTAGGAAGACTTGGAAAATATCTAAAGACTAGCTCAATTTATGTGATTTTTCAGTTCTGAAGCTATATGTATTTGTGTGCATATGCATTTACGTACACACACAACTGTTACTTAAATAAATCACTTGAGCTCACTTACTTGAAGAATTACTGAAAAGGAAAAAACAAGTTATACTGTGAAGTATTCCCTATTTTAACCAAGCTTTTAAAAGTATATTTAAGTTTCAGTATATGTCATTACAACAGGACATGTATTTATTTCCGTGTGGGATGGAAGGAAGAGATGAAAAGTGGGGCAGAAAAAGAGAGAAGAAGGTGAAGGCAAGAGGCACAACACCAGGAGAACTTGGCCAGACGTTTTCTCTTAGAAACCAGTCCCACATCAATAAACTTAAAAGCCCATGGTCCCTATTTTAGTCTTCAACACACACCCATATGAAGTGCACATGTAGTATGTGTTCATTAACGGTGTGGGACAGCAGTCATCTATGCGCAGTATCTTTCTAAAGTAGCAGCTACTCCGTTTGCCTTTTTTAGCTCAGGAGACTGTATTAAAAAAACTGTATTAAAAAAAACATGTTTTTCTCTTAATCTGGATTTAAATATGAAAATATTTAAATATGAAAAATCCTTGCCCAGTAGCAAGCTGGTAGAACTTAAAGAGGAGGCAAGTTCTTTGGGAGTTGTTTTAAAGGAACCATCAGAGAGAAAGAAAAAGGGAGAGAAGGCTGGATAATGTCACCATAACTCTGCCTTTTCCTGAGGACCAAGGTCCCTTTCTGTGAAGTCCACTGGAACAGGGACGGGTAACCAAAGCTAAATAATAGCATTTTCTAACCTCTGTGCAGACCCTTACTTCTACAGAAGGGAACAACAAAGGAAAGCAGTGGCAACAGCTTATTCCTGAGCCTAAGGACCCAAATTTGCAACTGAGCAGTATCTCTTTGAGAGAAAGATTCTTAACAGTGATTAAAGTAGCAAGTATTGTACACAAGTCTTTGTGTTACTATTTCTGTTTTTCTTGAACTGTAGACATTCTATGAGGTTCTCATGAGCAAATGAACACCAGGCTAATCTTTCAGAAAGGTAAAAAGGGTTGTTTCAGCATGTGATCCAGATTATTGTTGTTCAGTTCGCTCAGTCATGTCCGACTCTGAGACCTCACAGACTGCAGCATGCCAGGCTTCCCTATCCTTCACCATCTCCCAGAGCTTGCTCTAACTCATGTCCATCAAGTCAGTGATGCTATCCAACCACCTTATCCTCTGTCGTCCCCTTCTCCTCCTGCCTCTCATCTTTCCCAGCATCAATGTCTTTTCTAAAAAGTGTTTTCGTATCAGGTGGCCGATGTATTGGAACTTCAGTTTCAGCATCAGTCCTTCTAATGAATATTCAGGATTGATTTCCTTTAGGATTGACAGGTTTGATCTCCTTGCAGTCCAATGGAAGGACTCTCAAGGGTCTTCTCCAACACCATAGTTCAAAACCATCAATTCTTTGGTGCTCAACTTTCTTTATGGTCCAACTCTCACGGACATGACTACTGGGACTATAGTCACAGCTGTGACTATAGGGACCTTTGTTAGCAAAGGAATGTCTCTGCTTTTTAATATGCTGTCTAGGTTTGTCATAGTTTTTCTTCCATGGAGCAAGCGTCTTTTAATTTCATGGCTGCAGCCGCCATCTGCAGTGATTTTGGAGCCCAAGAAAATAAAGCCTTGTCACTGCTCCCATTGTTTCCCCATCTATTTGCCATGAAGTGATGGGACCGGATGCCATGATCTTCATTCTTTGAATACTGAATTCTAAGCCAGCTTTTTCACTCTCTTCTTTCACTTTCATCAAGAGGCTCTGTAGTTCCTCTTCGCTTTCTGCCATAAGGGTGGTGTCATCTGCATATATGAGGTTGCTGATATTTCTCCCAGCAATCCTGATTCCAGCTTTTGCTTTATCCATCCTGGCATTTCGTGTGATGTACTCTGCATCTAAGTTAAATAAGCAGGGTGACAATATACAGCCTTGACGTGCTCCTTTCCCAATTTTGAACCAGTCTGTTGTTCCATGTCTGGTTCTAACTGTTGCTTCTTGACCTGCATACAGGCTTCACAGGAGGCAGGTAAGGTGGTCTGGTATTCCTATCTCTTTAAGAACTTTCCATAGTTTGTTGTGATCCAGATTACTAAATGGCTATTGTCAATCACTTTGTATCTGATGGGTCTCACAGCCTCTAAAATAAATAATAGGAAGTATACCAAAAGGCAAATTTTGTTTCATTAATTTTATAGCAATTTCCTTAGTGTATACCTTATCTGAGGCATGGAATTTAAGGCATTAAGATTTCAGTTACCTTAAGTGCCAAAGCCAAGTCCTCACCTGGAACCATGCTGGTCTTGGGAAAACTCCATTATGTGCCCAGCAATCTCCCGCAATTGTAAATTGGGATATCGGTTATTTCGAAAATCTTCCAAAAGCCTGCTCCTGCCAGAGGGCATGACATCAGACATTCCGTATCGCAAACGGGAGGAGGAAAAAAGGGTGCTGCTGGGGCTGAAGAGGCTGGAGGCACTGCTCGCGCTGCGGTACTTGGCTTCAGCGCCTGGAGCAGCAGAGATGTATCTTCCACTGCCATTTGTGAGTCCTCCTGTTGGTTACAGAACAGGAGAACTCAAGACTCATTCTTAAGGAACTTTGTTCAAGAGAAGAAAAAGCATCCCATACATGAAATCTTGTATCACCTCTGATTTCTTTTCAAATCTGTTGCTTTTGTGTTAAGACTCAATTCTATTAGTGCCTTGATTTTTAGAAGGCCAACTCACTAAGTTGGAAGAAAACTTTTGCACAAAAATTAAGAGGAGATTGCTATTAAACACTGATAGGAGACTGCTAGCAATAATGGAGCAAGGGTTAGTGAGTCCCTTCATAAGTGAAATGAGGAGGAACGTTCCTGCTGTGTGAACCAGGGTCAGAAAAGACAAACTGCACAGAGACGAGAATGGTTTTCCACTCTCATCTCTGTGGAGATTCTTGCCATCAGTGAATAATCCCCACTCCCATCTGAAACCCTTCCTTTAAAAGAAAAATGGGGTACCCAGGTTAGTCTGTTTTATATAGTGTCCCCCCAAAAAGTTTTGAAGGCATAGTTTTGCCAGTAAATACAAGTATGAAAATCACTAAGGCAATGCAGGCCAATGATCAGACATAAAGGATAAAAAAAATAAAAAGGATATATGCTTTGAAATGGAAGGCTTTCAAGTTCTTCATCAGGAATGGGCAGCATCTAACTCCTACTGGAACAGAGCCTGAAGTAACTGCAGTAGCAACAACTTTCAGGCCACTAATACTGACTGCCATCTTGACTGCTGACAAGGGAATAAGCACTGTCAATCCCCAGACAGAAAAAATAAGAGGGAAGACTGAAAAGCCTATCAAAAGGTAAAACAGAATTTCAAAAATTATGAGTATCTATTTTCTTTGTTTTTTAATGATACTGTTTTTTTTTTTAACTTTAGATTGTACTATAAAAAGGACGTGAAGCCTTTTTTTTTATTTTTTTTTGGTTCTTCCCCCATTCCAACATTGCAAAGTAGGTAAGAAATGCCATTTAAACCACAAAGAGAGCAGATGAATAACAATCCAGGAACCATGAGAGAAGTCACCCAACATGAACTGCCTGTTAACTAGAGTTTTAATGACAGTCTGGTCTGGAGTTCAGTGGTGGCTACAAAGGGATACTCAGCTTGGATTTCTCCACAGAATTCTAGGGCCCAGTTTCAAAGGTCTGGGTCTCAATGAAAACTGTAGATCCAAAAGGAAATGGCTCACATTTTTAAATAATTAAATAAAAACTACTTACTGAGTATCTGTCCTATGCCAGCCTGTCTATGCTAACAATATTTCATACCCACTTTCTATCAAATTCTTACTGGCATTACGGAAAAGGGAGTTTTAAAAATCCCATATAAGTAACAAAATTAAGGCCCAAAGATATGAAATGCCTCTCCAAAGATACGAAACTCAAATTCACCATGGCCAGAATTTATCACAGAACTCTTAACTCCAGAGTTACAGCTTTGCAACCAACCACACGATTCTCCTTTTCAGATACAGTTATACAGTTTTCGTTTTCTAAAGGACATTGTTATTCTTGTCAAAATTCCATAGTATTTCTTAATCCAAAAGGAAAACATTTCTTTCAGCAAAGGAAGACAGGAGGCTTGTAAGAAAAAAAGAACAGTAGTCATATGGCTGCTTTTTATCCCATTTCAAAAATAATTTTTTTTTCCCCAGTCTGAGAAAGGATACAAACAGGCAAAGAGGAAGTAATCAGACAGGTCAGCAGCAATGGAAGAATGTGATAATACCAAGTAAGGTGGTGAAGAAGAAGGGATGGCAGGAATACACAAGGTTTTGAAACAACTCAAAGGTATTTTAAGAACCTGGTCACTAACAAAGGCACTTACTGAAAAGTAACAAATCAACAAAAAAACAACCAAACTCCTAAAAGGCCTGAGAAACATCCAAATTAACATGGAAGAAAGCCAGATCCTTGCTTTCAAGGCTGAATTGCGGGAACCAACCCTGAGCACTGCCCTACTTCTATACTTCAGTTACACAAGCCAGCAAATGCACTTACTGTTTAAGCCATTATCAGTTGGATTTCTGTTACTGGGGCTAAGAGCATACTGACTAGTCCATAACATAAAGGGTTGGAGTGAATAATGGGCAGATTTACACATCTGCCCTGAACTTTTGATTTTTGGCTCTGGTATCCTTGGATGCCAGACAGGATATACAAGCACACACATATATACACACAGCTGTTATTATTGAGAAAGGAAGTACACAAATCTGAAAAAAAAGTTTCTCCAGGTATTATAATATAAATGGCAAACTAACAGTTAATGGGAATATTCTGCTCAGGCCAAATAATTTTCTTTAAACATTAAGCCAACGGTTAAAATTTCTGCTTAAAAAATGTGGTTTCCTGTTGTTTCTGAAAAGGTACCTGGCAAAGAGTAGACCATCATTACTTGTTGATTGCAGTTTCTTTATAGATACATAAAGGCGTTTTCTAGTTCACCATAGTTTACACACATACATGCACTTAGGCCCCAACTTTCATCCCTTGGAGGTGGCCTCTCAGGGTGTTTAACACCTGTTTTAAAAAGAACATTTCATTCAGGCCCTCTAAGGGAGCCTCCTAATGATTCCACAAAGTTTTCAGCAATATTTTGATGGTGGTGGATTTCATAGAGCTGTGTCCTATGACATTTCTACAGAGATCAACAGCTTAAATGTTTTGTGTATGTGTAGGTCTCCTGCTTCACATGTAAGGAATGTGGAAGTCACCACTTCACCCTAACAACAAACAAAAAACTAAACAGCCTGAAAAATCAAAAATTCTTCTTGGATCCATAAAAGAGGGGAAAGTAAACAAAACCACTGCCACCAAGATCAGAGAAACAGATATACAGGTCATCACGGCTAACCTGACCACAGACTCAAATAGACACACTGCCTAAACCAGTACCAGACTAGGAAATCCTGAACTGTAACCAACAAACTATCAAGTGTTGACAACCCTAAAATATGCAACTCTAGCCTACTCAAACTATCTTGTCTCAATAAAGAGAGAAGGAAAAAAACTAAGAAACGCTTGTGAAGTTGACAGTCCAGAGATATAGGCTAACACAGTGAGACCTAATCGTAAGTCTATAGAACACTTTCCCTTCCCTCACACTTCATCATCACGTTATTAAAAACCTATTCATGAAATTTCCTTTCACTTGATATATCAGGCATGGCTATCAAGGCAGAGCAAAAGGCAAAAAAAAATAAAATCTGAAGAGTAAGAGCACACATCAGAAACATATATGACAGGGATACTAAAATTTTCAGAATGGGAATTTAAAACAATTATGATTAATATGCAAAGGGCCCTAAAATATACAGCATGCAGGAAGAGATGGGCAATGTAAGCAGAGAGATAGAAATCCTGAGAAAGAACCAAAAAGAAATGCTAGAGATAAAAAAAATATTGTAACCAAAATGAAGAACACCTTTGATGGGTTTATTAGACTGAATACAGATGAGGAAAGAATCTCTAAGCTAGAGGATCTATCAATAGAATCCTCAAAAATCAAAATGCAAAGAGAACAAAGACTCAAACAGAACAGAATATCCAAGGATTGTGGGGCAACCACAAAAACTGGAACATATACATAGTGGGGATATCAGAAGGAGAAGAAAGAAAGGAACAGGGGGAATATCTGAATCAATAATGACTAAGGATTATCTAAATCAATGTCAGACAGCAAACTGCAAATCCAGGAAGCACAGGGAACACCAAGCAGGAAAAGAAAGCAAAAAATTATACCGCCCAACTATCAAACTACATAAAAAATACTGAAAGAAGCCATAGGAGGAAAAAAGTCTTACAGAGGAGCAAAGCTAAGAATTACATCTGACTTCTCCTCAAAAAGCATGCAAGCCAGAAGAGAGAAGAGTGTAAGTTCTGAAGGAAAGAAACCCACCAACCTAGAATTCTATATCCTGCAAAATTATCCTTCACAAGTGAAGGAGAAATAAAGACTTTCTCAGCAAACAAAAATTGATGGAATTTGTTGCCAACAGATATGCCTTGCAAAAAATGTCAAAAGCGTTCTTCAGATAGAAGTATAAACAACACAGGCCACAAACTGATCCATATAAAGAAAGGAGGAACCTCGAAAAAAGAATAAAGAGAAAATTTTCTCTTATTCTTAATTGATCTGACAGACAACAGTTTGCTCCAATAATAGCAACAATGTATTCAATTATGCACACTTATGTCTATTTCATATACATACATATATACACACATATGATTTTTACACAGCTGAAATGAATGACAGTAATTACACAAGAGATAGCAGATAAAGGTTAAGATTATTTTGTGATTATAAAGTCCTTTTATGGCCTTATTTGAAAGTGGACCTCAGTTAACTGTAAATGTATAGTGACTCTAGTCAAACCACTGAAAAAGTTGGGGGAAAAAAAAAGGTAGTCGTCTAACTGATAGGCTAAGAAAGGAAATAAAATGGAATCATAAAAAATGCTCAATTAAAACCACAAGAGGCAGGGACTTCCTGGTGGTCCAGTGGCTAAGATTAAACACTCCCAATGCAGGATGCTCGGGTTCGACCCCTAGTCAGGGAACTAGATTCCACATGCCACAACTAAAGACTCCATGCAGCCAAATAAAAATTTTTTTTAAACCCACAAATGGCAGAAAAAGAATGAAAGACACAGAAACAAAAAATAGAAAACAACAAATATGGTAAACATTAATCCAACTATATCAATAATCACTGTCAATGATCTAAATGTACCAATTAAAGAGACTGTCAGAGTGGGTCAAAAAATGTGATTCAACATATGCTGTCTACAAGAAGCTAACTTTAAAAATACACACATACAAATTAAAAGTACCATGCTAATTAAGAAGTGCTTCAGTTACTTTATCCAAAAGGTTTTCTAGTATTCCAGACATCTAGGATCCCATCCTCTTGCTACGTGGAATGTTTTCATTCATCTGGTTTTGTTTTCTGTACTCAGAGATTTAGTAGATGACTAATGGGCAAAACCCTGCTTTCTTTGCCTTTTAAAGAAAACTTCCCAAGGCACTCAACATCTGGTTCTGAATTTAACACAGGCAGAGGCAGTGCTGCTCACAAAAATGTTTATAAAGTAAGTTTTCCCCAACCACTCCTTAATACCATAACCAAGCAACCCTTCATGAAAGTAAGCCTAAGAATAATTGTCTTTAGTGCATAATGCCGAATCCAAACTACGTTAACTTTCACTTAGTTAGTTTTGGAGATGACAAGTCACTTTCAGAGAACTAGGTAATCAGTCACAAAATGCTACATTTCCATTTAGAATAGAGAAGTGCCTGAAGGCACACACATGACTAGTAAACAACCTGAGATTACCACAGGTTACTGAACAATAAATTGGAAACATCAACTGCAATTCAGGCAGGGACAGGGAAAATTATTTTGTTTGATCTTTGTTTTTCTTAAAGGATTAGGAATTCTACCATGATAATAAAACTAAACACTTGCAAGCAAAGGACAACCCAAAATAAAACTAGAATTCTATTCACAATAGCATTAAAAAAATAAAATATACTAGATCTAGCTTAACAAAAAGCATGTAAACACCTGCACACTAAAAATTTCACAACTTTGCTGGGGAAAAACAGTGCACGCAAAAAGATGAACAATCACCTACCTTGTGCAATACACAAAATTAACTCAAAACAGACCAAAGACCTTATTTAAGAGCTGAAAAAACAAAAATTTTAGAATGAAACATAGGAGAACATCTTTAAGACCTTGAGTTAGGCAAAGATTTCTACACTATAAAGCATGATAAACTGGACCTCATCAAAATTAAAACTATTTTTAGAAAAATTAAAGTTATTGCACTTCAAAAACCACCATTTAAAAAGAAAAAGACAAGCAAGAGATCAGAAACTATGTATATGCAAAACACATATACATGAAGTCTGATAAAGGACTTAATTCCAGAATACAGGGCTTCTCAGACGGGGCACTCGTGAAGAATCTGCCTGCCAATGCAGGAGACCTAAGAGAGGCGTGTTCAATCCCTGGGTTGTAGAGATCCCCTGAAGGGCAAGGCAACCGACTCCAGTATTCTTGCCTGGAAAATCCCATGGACAGAAGAGCCTGGTGAGTCCATAGTGTCACAAAGAGTTGGACACGACTGAGGCAACTTAGCACACATCCAGAATATATAAAGAACCCTTACAATTTCATGGAATAAGACAAACAATGCACATCCAAAACTGGGCCCAAAAAATGAGTGGACATTTCACCAAAGATACATGAATGGTAATAAGCACATAAAAAGATGCTATACATTACTGTCATTAGGGAAATGCAAATTAAAACCACAATGACATTAACTATTTCATGCCCAGTAGAATGGCCATGTTATGTAAGAAAAATAACAATAAAATAACAAATGTTGGCAAGGATGTAGAGAAATTGGAATCCTCGTACACTGCTGGTGGGAATGTAAATGATGAAACTGGAAAAGTTTGAATTTGTCCAAAGTTTAACATAAAACTTTCACATTCAGCAATTCTAGTTCTACAGAAGTGAAAACATGTTTCCACAGGAAAACATCTAATAGCCAAAAACTGTAAATAACAAACATCCTTCAACTGTGAAAAGTTAGACAAAATGTGGCATTATCCAGAAAACAGAGGATAATTCAGCCAAAAATAAATAAATAAATAAACTACTGACACATACTATATCATGAATAAAATCTCAAAAACCTTTGAAGAAAAAAAAAAAAGGAAGTCAAGCAAAAGAGGTCACATACTGTATGGTTCCATTTATATCAAATGTTCAGAAAAGGCAAATTTAAAAACAGGAAGTAGGAAATTCCCTGGCAGTCCAGTGGTTAGGGCTCTGCACTTTCATTGCAGAGGGCACTGGGTTCCATTCCAGGTAGGGTAACTAAGAATCCGTAAGGCTCGAAGCACACACATCTCCACCTCCACATGCAAAAAAGAACACAAACACAAAGTACATCAGTGCCTGACTGGGGTTAAGGGCGTGAATGGGCTTCCCTGCTGGCTCAGCAGTATACAATCCACCTGCAATGCAGGAGTCGTAGAAGACGAAAGTTGGAGCCTTAGGTCAGGAAAATCCCCTGGAAGAGGCACAGCAACCCACTCCAGTATTCCTGCCTAGAGAATCCCATGAACAGAGGAGCCTGGTGGGCTAAAATAGGGTCATAAAGAGTCAGACATGACTGAAGTGACTTAGTGCATGCGCATGCACATACACAAAGGTGTGAATGGGGATTAACATAAATGACTAAGAAAAATCTTACAGAAGGGATGAAAATATTATCAAACTGATTTATGCTAAAGATCGCACAATATAGAAAGTTACTAAAAATAATTGAATTGTATGCTTTAAAGGAGTAGATTTCAAAATATGCAATATACAACTGAATAAAGCTGTTTTTGTGGGACTACCCTGGTGGTACAGTGGCTAAGACTCCATGATCCCAACTGCAGGGGACGTCAGGGAACTAGATCCTACATGTGGCAATTAAAGAATCCCCATGCCACATCAAAGATCGGAGATCCTGCGTGCCACAACTAAAACCCAGAACAGCCAAATAAACAGATATTTTTTTAAATAAATTGTTTTTAAAAATAGAAATCTGATCTTTAAAACAGGTGTGGAAAAAAACACTGAAGAATCTATAGTAGGCACTCGACATGTGAATGTTGAATAAATAAGGAGGAATATAATTACTGCAGGCAGTGATTTTTTATCAGAGTATTCTAACACGTGTCTGTCTACTGGGAGGAAGGGTGAAAATATATGATAACACTGAGAAAAGAGCCACACTGGGATAACAGACATACAAGCTGGAGTGTGCATTCAAACACTTATAGCTATGGGGTATCACGAAAGTCATTAAACCATGCTGAGTTTAAGTTTCCCCGTATAGAGTCATCTGAGTACTTAACACAATGAATGAATGCTTACTTCCTATGGTTGTTAGTGACCTAAGAACTGATAGTTGGTGGCAGCTGTATAGTATTAATAGTAAAAACTACATTAGGAATGGCCCAATATTTATTCGGTAAAGAAATGTCACATTTCCTTGGTGACAGATGGTAAACAGACTTATTGTGGTGATCATTTTGTAATGGTTAAAACTAAAGCATACAAGAATCTTTTTCTCAAGGAAACAGACTGAGGTGAGGCAAAAGCACCACCAATCAAGACACAAAATTTCTCAAAACTGGCATGTATGATTAAACATCACACATGCAACAAAAGCACTCCAATGGAAATACATACATCTAAAATGCTTATACAAAATAAAAAATTTTTAAAGGGAAGGTATGTCAAAAATAAAACTAGGCAGACAGCAAGAGTCATTAAAATAAGAAATAACTCACACCAATAGTTTGTTCCTTCTTCACAGGGGAATCATAAATTAAGGAGAAGGATGTATTTTATTAAGTTGCTGATATATTGGAAAGAGGAAAGGCACCACGCATGCAAGTAATGTTTCCAGCTCCATTTTCAAACACCTAGAGCCATAGCATTTAGTTCAGAGGCTGATACAGTCCACAGGACAAATCTGGCCTGCCACCTATTTTTGTAAATGAAGTTTTATTGAAAGATAGCGGCACATTTATTTACATTTTGTCTGTGGCTGCTTCTGTGCTTCTATAGCAGAGTTGAATATTGACTACAGAGACTGACTGACAAGCCTAAGATATCTACTATCTGGCTGTTTACAAAAAAAACTTTTTGTAGATTTCATTTGTTTACTGTTAAGTATATGCTGATACAGTTTAAATGTTTAAACCAAGGAATTAAAGGATAAGAGTTCTGACCCTGATAATGCACTGGTTTAAAAGATATTCTGGGAACATTACATGGTAGGATATACCCTGATGCTGCTTTGGAGTCTGTTCAGATAAAGACCTAAGCAAGATTTAAGTCAGCTTCCTCACATCTGAATCATAGGCATAATACCGTATCTTCCAGTATGGTATGTATAGCACCCAAAACTGTTAACAGTAGCTGGTAATAACTATTCAATAAATGTTAGTACTTTCCATCTACATACTAAGCTGGGACTTTCATCTCCTCCTTGCAAGTCTGCATTAACCCTCATTCTTTAAAACCAGGACTCCTGTCACAAGGAGACACTATTGTGCAATATACCCTATTCTTTATTTATCCAATATGGACCTAGCAATCTGTAACATCCCTAAAACTTTTCTAAAGTAATGTCCATATGTAACATGAGACAGTTTCATAACTATAGTTCTTATCATGTAAAATCTCAGGATACAACACACTCTCACATGTCCATGTACATAGATAGTTTTGCCTTAGAACTCATTTCTAAAACTCACAGAGCACTCTTAGTTCTAGAATAATAACTATATTATCCTGTCCCCTTCAAGACTTTTGATTTTTATAATCATTTTTCAGTCTTTGTCTTTCCAAATAAAAAAGGACTAATCATTTTTAATCAGTCCTCATTTCTGAGTCCGTAATCTTTCTGGTCAAAAACAAAGAAACAACAACAAAAAAAAAGATCCATGTAAACTATGGACTTTGGATGATAACGATATGTCAATGTAGGTCCATCAACCATAACAAAGGTACCACTCTGGTGGAGGATGGTGATAATAGAAGCTATGAATGTGCAGGTCAGAGAATACAAGGGAAATCTCTGTGTTCTCCCCTCAATTTTATTATGAGACTAAAACTGCTCTAAAAAACAAAGCTTTAACTTAAAACAATAATAAATAGAAGATTTAAAAATCAGAATCCTCTAGCAAAGTGGTATTTCCCAGGACAGTCCCAATTCAGGCTTGTCAGCAGAGATAATTAATAACAACACCGTCATTAGCTCCCTTAAGTGTCCTGGGTTGCGGGATGAATTATATGATCACCACACCTCTATGCCTCAACTTTCTCCACCTAAGAAATAAATCAGTACTTCAAAATACAAACTTGATAAATGACTAGAGGAAGGGAGATTTAAGACTTTGCCACCCAAACTGTGGAAATAAGTTTCTTTTCATTCTTAAAGCTGGCTGCTTAGGATCCTCTCTTCCCTCGTCATTGTCCAGGATTCAGATGGTAACATTTTTTTAAACCCCATATACATAATAAGCTAAACATATAATCGAGAAGGATCTATACTCATTAGCATCCTGTGTAGTTTAAGAATGTATATAGAAATATTTTTTAAAGAATCTGACAAAATTTTTAAAACAAAATGCTTTATGTGAGAAAGTAAGATATTAAACATATACATGGGGAAGGGAAGGGAATCTGAAAAACAAAGCTAAATATTAACTGTGGTGCTATTTCAGTAGTGTTACTAGGTTAATACACTCTTTGTTTCTATTTTCCAGCTTAATTAAAAGGAATCTGTACTGTTTATACTGAAAGATTCTCAATGCAGCCAAAGAACAGCCAAAGATGTTCACACTAAAGCTGAAGTGAATATACATGGGAGGCACCCAAACTTGGATAAATTCCAAACTGCTGTGCTACCTAGGTACAGCCTCAATAACATGAGGTGCTTTAGGAAGGCACAGAACACCCAGGACACCTCTAGGATAAAGGGATCGTCCTTTGCTTATGCAAAGTACTTCTAATGTCATCAGTGGCAAGAGATTTCTAGAGTTCAAGGTGGTGCAGAGTATTGGTTCTTACCCAGGTTTAAGCTTGAAGAGGATCCATGTGAAGAGAGGGAAGGAGGTGGTGTCTGTGAATGTCCTGGTCCCTGACTAGGGAGAGGCATGCCCACGGGTCCAGGAGAGGAGGAAAAGCTAAGGCCGTTATAAAAACTGTGTCCAATGGGGGTCAGGCTGCTCGATGTCCTCTTATAAAGGTCACTGCTGCCAGTCAGGGAGTCACGGCGGGAGCCACTGCCAGTGTTGGAGTTTGCAACTAAAATGGAATTAAAACAATGCAGATAAGAACAGGCCTGTTCTTCGAAGAACAAGCCCAGTGACCTGTTCCTAACACTTTGATCCAGACTCCTTACCACCGCAAATTTGTCAGCAGAGACAGCCTAACTGTTCATGTGGCAGTTCTAGGGGCAGGTAAAGTAATAAAGAGGACATGGCTCAGGTTAACATGAAACGTATTTTTCAAACCATCACACGTATGTTAAATTCTCCTTCCTTTTGTGTCTCATATTATGGGGGTAGGGGTGGGTTAAAATCCTCTGATGGCCACACAAGTTATGGGAAAGGTGAAAGAAAATGGGCTAGAAAGAATGCCTTTCATCAACCCAAAGGTTCTGGTAGAAAAATGGAGTAGAAAAAGGATCTGTGGAGGGGGTACTGCCCCACTACACAAGACTTACATGTAGAAGCCTGGTTTCTCAAAGGGTTCAATCAACAGATATTACTAGCCCCCAGTTCCAATTTAAGATACTGTCTCTCAAATAAACCCTTCTGTTTTGATTACACTGTCTTACAAACACTGCAATTACTCCATCATTTTCCTTACTACTTTCCCGCTATTTTCTCCCATTAAAACATTTAAAATATCTTAAGTCTAATTTCCTTCCTCCCACTTTTCCATAATATCCAGCTTAATTCTTCTCAAGACTAGAGAAAACTCGTGACTCTTTAAGGCCTGCAGGTTGTGGAGTATACCACCCTAAGATTTTTGGTAAGTCCTCCTCCCTCAGTTTTTCATATCCACATTTGTATACTTCCCTCCACGTTCTCCCCAATGCCTGCAGTAATCTCCCCAGATTTTCTAATCCTTAAATAAAAAAAACAGACTCTGAGAGGATAAACAAGTAGCAATGTGCGTGTAAATCTGAAATAGGCCCCAAATGTATAACTTGATTTGAATAGTCCATTATCTCAAAGACGTGTGGAACAGCTGGGTTCCCACGGGACTCGGTCCAGATCTGCCTGTGGTATCTGTCCAGGGTTCCATGCACTGTCAGTAATTCCATAAAGATTGTAAAAAATAATTAAAATTTAGTTTCAGCACATCCGTCTGATTTCTACCTGCTGTTCCAAACCCTCCAAGGGCTGATCCCAGGGTGGCGCCGAGAGAACTGCTACTTCCGAACCCCAGGGATGTGTTGGCAGGCTGGGCAGAGCCCTGGGAGAAGAGGGAGCTGCTCTGCGAACTGCTGCTCAGAGAGTTGTTGCCGTAGAAAGAGCTGGATGCCAGGTTGTTACTGGGCTGCTGCTGGGGCTGGGGCTGCGGCTGCTGAGTTCCTAAAGGGCGAAATGGTCCGTTTGTTGTTCCAGCAAGACCACCGGCTGCTCCATTTGCTGAAGCTGCGGCCGCTGCAACAGCTATGTAGAAGAAAGCAAACCATATGGCTATGAAAGACACTGGCCACATTTCCAAACTGCATTGTTATCCTTTTGAAAACCTTTTAATGCTGCCGTATCTGTTCAAAGTCGACACGAACCTTGTAAAGAACTACACAAATCTGTCTTCCATCTCAGACCCCTTCACCGGAAGCTCCACTAGTCTTTTCCTACTTGTACTCCCAACTCAGAGCCAGAACACCGCTGCAGCCAAGCTCACGGTGTGGGCGGGTGAGAGAGTCTATGATTCAAGATAGATATGGGTATCAAAGTACTCATTTCAAATACAACCGCTTCCTAAAGTTTCCAGTTCTACAAATATCTACATTAAGGACATTTTCTTCCAGAATCACATACTGAAGCCCTGCAATTCTTAGGACACTTAAGCATATTCCTCTCCCCTAGATACCCCCACTGTTGTTCCCAAATTTATAACATATATAATAATACTATGTATATATATATGACATATATACATATAAAGACTTAAAATAAAAATCTATTGCTGCCCTCCCCCACCATAAGTAAAAAACAAAAACAAAACAAATATCAAATCATCTAAAAATAACAATATGAATTTCTGTGAAATTAGCCTTGGACTTCTGCCAACAGTGCCATTTTGTGTGAGTAATCCAACTTCCTATGCTCACAGTAGAGCAGGTCCTTGCTGCTAACCAGCTGGTACATGCTGTCAACAGAACCAGAATCTATCAAGGTCACTTGCCACTTCTGACTGACTCTCTTTGAAAAATTACAGGATAGAATTCTTACTGAGAACTGTCATTAAAGTATATTTCAACATAGTTTAAGAATATCATCCATCCTCCCTTTCAGATCTGAGTGAGTCCACTAAGACATAAGCTCACCTGCTTGTGCAGCTGAGGAGCTAATAATGACTGGGGCAGGAGCTACGAGTCGAACAGGGGCTCCAAGACCATTTCTCGCTCCTGCATTCACCACAAGGGCACCGGTTTGGTCATAGTAAGCAGCGGGAGCCAAGACTGGATAACCTGAGAATATTAAGGTGACAGATAAGTATATATGAAACTAACAAATGTTTCCTGGACACCAGCAAACTGTACATAGTTACAAACTCAGCAGTAGGGACAGAAACACCTAGGTTTATATCCTGGCTTGACCACTTAAGATAGCAGCATAACCCTGAGTGTCTGGGTAGTATCCTCGTAAGGTTAATAATAATATCTGACTCACAAAGTTCTTGTGAAGATTAAAAAATGAGTGTGAAAGATGTAGCATAAAATGTGGCACAGTAGGGGGTAGTGTAATTTATTATACACCAAGTGTTAGAAAGGGAATTTAGTGGGACAGGGAACAACTGTACTCTTCAAAGTGCTAACCATGGTTATCACCAGCAACCATACACTGACAATTATTTTATGTTTTCTTGACTATACAATTCATATCACATAATCTAAACACAAATATACTGCAAGTTATCAGGGAAACTCTAGACAAGCTTCCATTAACAGGTTCTTTCAATACTCTGAGACAGAATCTTCAAATGCTATTGAGCCATAAGATTAATTACAGTTGACTTCATAATAAAACATAAATGCTTAGTAACTAACAACATGCATGATCTAAGTTCAAGTTACTCAGTGAATTCATAAATAGATAAGATGATCTAGCTATATGCCAGGGTCAGTAAGAACCCATGAACTCATACTGAGGTCTCAGAAGGACTTGTTTCAAAGGCAAAACCTCAACCTACAGGCAATCCATGCAAAGAATAAGACCAGGAGACAGTAAGCTAAGAATAACATGTATTCAGCATACATATCAATCATAGGTAGACAGCTACAAAGCACCTCTACTGTTGGTTTGGGAGAAATTCTAGAAATGTAAGGGGAACATGACAAAGAATACTGGGAATGTCTCCCTAATAATACTGTTCACAAATATCAGCCTTGGAATGATGCTGATGCAACCTGGCCACTCCTTTCATTCTTAACACTGAGTGAGAAAACAGACTACTACCAAAGGAAAGCAGGATAATCGAAGCTATGTGTGGAGGTTCACATATTTCCAACATGTGAGATTATGACTGGCTCAGAATACTAGGTGCTCTCATCAACGAACTATGGTCTAAGTGAGGGCAAGTGTATGTCATCCTCGCCAGTCCCCAAGTGATGACAAGCCTAATAAGCAAGGCCAAAGTACTGCCATTCTCCTCTGAACCTCCCCCCAATAAGCAGACTTTTTCCGCCTCAAGTGATGAGGGACAAATGCAGCCTCACCTGGCATGCCTGCAGCCAGTCCTTGTCCAAATGCAAGGGCAGAATTCACTGCTGCAGCTGCCACTAGCGGATCAGCTTGCTGTCCCTGCTGGTTCTGATTTGGGGTCAAAGGACGCTGGCTGGCTCCTCCACGGAGAACCTGGGAGACAGAAATAAATCAATGTTTTCTTCACTGGAAACATCTAAGACCCAACACGTGCTTAAGTTAAATCAACTTTAAAAACTGATGGCTGTAAACCATTTTTCCAATAATGGTTTTATGTGACATGGATGTTAGGATTAAAAAAAAATCAATTAACAGCATTTCATATAGTGAAATTTCACTCTACCACTTTTAGTTTAAGAAACATATTACCTTTATAAGAGTTAAAAGCACTTAAAAGTTATAATTCAGTCATTAATCAAATACTTAATGCCTAACATCTGGCAGGTATTGGGGATAAAGCAAGGAGCAAGACACACAAAGCTCCTGTCTTCTTGGAGTTTTTATTCCAGTGAATGGGAGCTAGACAGTAACCCTAAAATAATCAAAAGAGGGTGAAAAAAATTATGCTGGAGTGGATGAGAGGTTTAGATATGATAAACAGGAATAATTTACCCACATCACCAAGTTATAATATCTGTATTAAAAAAATAAAAACCAAACACACAAAAAAGGTTGTATTTTCTTTATGGAATATGAGAACATTTTCTCTACCCTATAACACTATTCCCGTTCATCAGAGGCCAAACAGTCCCAAATGAAATCAACAGATTTGATTGTAAAAGGCGTCTGACCTATTTCTATTTTTCCTCATAAATCTCACAGAGAGCAATCTAAATTGATGTACGTATCAGTCAAGAACATTGACATTTCAGTGCAGAATATCTGTTCTGCCACTGTGATAAAGGATTTTTTTCTTTAATTAATGAAAGATAAGATGCTGATAATCATTAAGAATCTATTCCAAAAGATCTATATATGACAATAAGCAAAAACGCAAAACCCAATAACAAGGTAAAATTACCAAACTTTATGCATTTTGCAAAGTTTTCAAAGGTGAAGTTCTTACCAGATCATTTTCATTATCACTTTGCTATTTTTAAAAGTTAGACATGTAATCAAGAGCCCATGTACAGAGAAACACTACTATCAAATATTTATTAAATGAGTATTTAAGATGAAAGACACTGTCCATATTGGCAAAAAGAGATGTACAGACACTAAATCCACTGAAAGTTTCTCATTTCCTTATCCACAGAAGTAGTGAGAATAATAGCTGATCATGCAAATTTGTAGGAAGTATTAAAATTAATGTCTGCAAGGCATTAAACCTAGTAACCAGGAAACAATCAATAACCAATAGCTAATTCCTATCAAAGACCCAGAGGGATGGGATGGAGAGGGAGGTGGGAGGGGGGATCGGGATGGGGAACACATGTAAATCCATGGCTGATTCATGTCAATGTATGGCAAAACCCACTACAATACTGTAAAGTAATTAGCCTCCCACTAATAAAAATAAATGAAAAAAAAAAAATTCCTATCAAAATATTAGGCAATTTATCTATCTGTGACCGAAAGAATTCTAGTGGACTTTACAAGAGACAGAATGCTTCAATCTATATAGATAGAAGACTCAAGAGAAGTTGCACAGGTGAGAGTTTGGTCCAAGACTGAGAAGATGCCTCACCAACAATCCAGAAGAGCTCTTACTCAAGGAAAAGTAAACAGTATTTACAGAGATATGGCAAATACTAATAGTTCAAAATTTTTTTTAATTTTAAAATAAGAAGAAAAATCAATGAAAGCATTATGAATTAGGCTTATGTTTTGTTAGGAGTTGTGTATAAGGTCAGAGGACAGGGAAATGGACAAGGTGTCAGAAGAAAGGGGTAGTCCAGACCACTGAGTTCTGTTTTACAACGAAGAGAGCAATGTGTATCCTTTTGGTCAACTCTCTAGAAATCTATGTGGTACCCTTGATGATAAACCAAAGTTTGTAAGTCAGCTCCCAATATTCATATTTTAATTTCATAAAGAAATGTCAAGCCCGGGAAACAAATATGTAAAATTTCACAAGTAACATTTTACACATCAAATAAAATCAACAAAATGACTGAATATCTATTTGTAAAACACTATCCTACGAGTCAGTTTACTATTTTCATGATGCAAAAAGTATTAAATTCTAATTTCTTTTCAAAGGTAGTGATTTTATTTTATTTATTTATTTATTTATTTATTTTGGCATGTGGGATCTTAGTTCCCTGACCAGGGATTGAACCTGTGCCCTCTGCATTGGGAGCACTGAGTTTTAACCACCTGACTACCAGGGAAGTCCCAAAGGTAGTGATTTTAAATGCAGCATTAAAATTTAATAAGCAAGCAGATGCACAATGGAGATATTTTAACAAGCATTCATCCTTCTATAGTTCATCATACTTGGTAGAATCAACATCTATATAGTCTCCCCTCATCTAGAGGCTTCAGAAGCCATTCTAAACTTTCCTCTCATGATACAACACCCAGCACCAAGCCACCACCAAGATTACCACCATGCCTGAGTTCATCTAATATCCAGAATTTTTTCTTCACCAAACATTTTGAAATTTTTAAAAAATGAACATTTTTATCAGGTGTCAAAGGAATCTTCGAAAAGAATGAAAAAGGAATCAGAAAAAAGATGGAGTGGCCAAGAGGTCAATTCCAGCAATTAGATTTGGAAAAGAGTTAGCATATCTAAGCAGGTAACAAATGCTTATTGATAAAAGGCAAAGGCCAAAAAGGTCGAAAGTTGTAAAAGGACCTCTTATTTAAATGACTAGAACCAAAGAAGTTCACCAGGAAAATCATATTTTCCTAAAACATCTGAAGTCAGAAATTGGCAAAAATGACACTGGAATGAAAACATGGATACTTGTCAAAACATAATTTGAATAACAACTTTTTCACAGTAGAGTCTGTTATTGTCGGTAACAGAAAACTTGGAAATAATGAACCTGTCATGCTCAATTTATAGCAAAGGATATGTTCAGAGATGTCATAAAACTTGCCTTAGTTGCAACCAGTTAGTGGTAGAACAAAGACCAGATCTCAGGTTTTCTATCACTCTAGATATCACAATATGGTCAGAAGATAGCACAAACTGTGAACTTACACACTTGTGTTCAAATCTTAACAATTTAATACGTGTGTGACCCTTGGCACAGAAATTCCACTCCCTCAATCTTATGCTGGGAAGTCATGTAATCTACTTATTAGAATTAAATTAAAAAAACTATATGTAGAGCACTTAGCTTTAAACAAAAAGCTTTCAATAAGATGTACTTATTACTACTTTTCTTATTCAGTCTATTAGAGCTGATTTGAAAACACGGCTATTACTTCATCTTCCAAATCCATGATCTGGCAGCCATTTAAAACACACAGATCATCACCTGATAAGTACCAACTTTCCACAAAGAGTAGCTATTGATACTAAGAAATTTATTAATAGAGGTCACTCTTCTGTCAACAACTTATCTGCTAAATCCCCTCTGCACGTGGTACTAGAATTGTACCTACTATAAAGAAAACCACACATTAACTTCCAAAAAGTCATCTAACTGAAAAAATACTGAGCCAGACAAAACTAGCTAGAATTTCAAGACCTGGTTTTTCTATAAACCTGTGAAATCTAAGAAATTAAACATACACTTTATTAGTGAGAATGATAAAAAGCAAATGATTCTTGTTTGGATCATTATCATGTGTACATATATGAGCATGGTGTTTTTCCTCAAAATGAAAAAAAAAAACAAAAAACACACAACTTTTAATTTGATGATGCTTATCAAAAGCCTAAATGCTCATTTTATTCGCTCAAAAAAAATTTCTATTTCCAGGACATTATACCATGGAAATAATCAAGGATTTATGCAAAAGATATTAAGCTTATTTATAACATCAAAATACTGCTAAGTTATAGCAGCAGTTACATAAATAAAACAAATAATAATGGACCGGTCAAAATAAAGAACGAGGCACTTTTCAACGGATTTAAAAACAATAAATAGCAGAGAAGAATATAATAACAAGATGCAAAGCTGTGTGGACAGCATAATCCCAATTTTATAAGAAATTAATTAAATGGTAAGACTAGAATGACAGATACCAAACATTTATACTGGTTTTTTTCTGACACAAGGATTTAAGGGATTTATTTTTCCCTTCAAGTAATTCAATTCACCACAACTTTCAGAAATAAATAGGTATTATTCTAGCAAGCAAGAGAAAATAGCCTAATATAAAAAGACACTTAGTTTTACAATTAAGTATTCCTTTTCTTATCTTGGTTAAAAAGCTTACTCTAAGTTAAAAAAGATATAAATAGGTTTAAGATTTACGTCCAATTCAACAGATGTTACTACACATAAAATAGACAAACAAGGACCTACTGATAACATAGGGAACTATATTCAATATCTTGTAATAACCTATAATGAAAAAGAATTTGAGAAAGAATATATAAATATAATGTACATGTGTATATATGTATGTGTAACTGAATCACTTTGATGTACACCTGAAACTAACACAACATTGTAAAACAACTATGCTTCAATTTTTTTTTGTGAAACTGACGCCATAAATAAGCAATCTGAAGAACTAGTACCTCCCCTTTGGTAGGAAACTACTCAAAAGAGAGAGCCAGAAGTGATCTGAGAATGGTGCTTAGAAAGTAGCCAAAGTATCAAAGCGAGAAAACTCGACCATCACTAAGGTGGAAAACCCTCTTAAGCAGCATCACATGGTATGTCATACCATGATCTCACTTTGTCACGCTGACCAAAGAACAGATAAATAAAAGGCATTGAGTAAAGCACAGGCAGTCTGTCTGAACTCATATACCACACAAGGGAACGCACTCATTCACCATTCACAGTTTCTCTATCAGGAACAGCATTACCCTTTAATTATACACAATAACTAATATTCACACTTAAGTGGGGTAAATTTTGTTGACATTTACCTGCTGCTGCCCTTGCTGAGCCTGTGGGGTGGTCTGCTGATTAGCAGAATTTGTTGCTGCAGCAGCGGCGGCGGCTTGCTGCTGGAAAAGACTGGCAGGGTAGACTCCCCAGGGAGTAACTCCGTAATACTGGGGAGGGACCACAGCCGGGCCTAAAAATAGCAAGAGAAAGGTAAGAAAAATTTAGATTATTAACAATCAGAGTTTCCAAAGACTATACTTGATTCAGCAGACTCTGCTGTAAAATATTAATATATTGATTCATTATAGCTAATCATGAGTTCTATTTTTTAAAAACAGAAAATATTATATGTGATTCCCACACCAAAGTCTTCTAAAGTCAGCAATATACTCCAGGCCTAGAGAAAGAGGCTGGTGAAGGACCAAGCACTGGAGATGTTGAAAGGGAGTATAACTGATAGAAGCTGGAAGAGACTAAGAACAGATGGAGGAATTGGCCTTGGTCAAGAAGGCAAAGGTATGTTTTTCCCCTGAGAAAGAAAAAAATATATAGGATATATAGAGACAAAGCTTGCTGTTAAAAGGGAAATGGAAAGTTTGTATGCTTAGTGATGAAACACAGCAAAAGATGAAGCTGCACCCTGCTTTCAGTGTAAGGATGGATGGCACCTGAAGCGACTGATGGGGACAGGGATCTTGGTGGTTCATTAACTCCAGAAGCATGAAAATCCACCAGTTGTCTGACAACAAAGCCCAGACACGCCACTGAAACTCCACGGCTCAAATTTGAAGAGGCTTGTTTTTCCCATCTCTATTTTTTAATGTCACAAAAAGCATTCAACACAACTACATTTAGATATCGGGATGTGAAATTTTAAACATAAGTCAAAGCTGAAAACAAACGGAAATGAAAAACAAAAAAACCTCGACTTCTCACAGACCTGAGTATTCTATACAAAACTGAGCATTCTGTTTTAACCTCTTTGTCAACAAGCTACCACTGCAGTCTCTGCCAAATAGAACAAGCAAGAGAGAAGTTAACAGAGCTATGCAGACAGCAACCTGGGTGGGGCAAAAATCTAAACCACAGAATTCTCCGAAGCTGGTGGCAAGAAACATCAAGGCTCATTTGTCAACCAAGACAAGGGCACAAAGCCAGCATCTCACGTGTGCGGGAATACATATCTAATGAGAATTCTCCTAGTTAAAGCACAGTTTCAAATATTTGCAACCTGATTAAATAATAACTGCACTTTTCAGTGAAATTCCATAGAGCTGTTTCAAATACATCCATTCTGACATAGTAGCCAATCCTGTAGAAATATGTACTTCATTAAGTCAAAATAAATTCGCTCATGTTTTTGCTTCTCCATTAAATTCTAAAACACAAATAAGTCAAATTATATTACTGTCCAATATTACTCTGACATTTCTTTTCAACTCTGACATTTCTAATTTGGCATTTTCTGTATCTGTAGCCTTAGACAAGATCAAGAATCTGTTTATAAAGGTGCCCACAGTCAAATACAGTGCAAAATGAAGGTGCTGCTTACGAAGGTTATGCTACAGTATGAGTTATTTTTTAATAATGAGCAAATAAGTTAAAAAATTTTAAACATGTGGGCATGTTTGGCTCAGGGTGCATCATTAATTGAGCTTGATTCCCTCGGGATGCCTGTTTCAATTTCTGTGGATTAACATTCCACAAGAATATGCAGTTTCACAGTTTGGGTAGTTAACATTTCTGCTCTGTGCAAAAGCACTTAATTCATTTTCAGTTTGGCTCAGATGATAAGTACAAAAGCAAGATTCTCATCATCAAATTATGATCTCACTGAGGACAACTTTTGTCATCTCTAAGACTGGTTCTTTGTTTCAAATAACATACGGTAGTTAGTAGAGGAAAGTGAGTAAAGGAAAGAAAGCAGAGAGAAGATAACTCAAGACAACAAGGGCACTATATGACAGGGAAGTCCATGCACAGGCTTTGAGCTGTATCTGACTTAAATCTCAACTCTGTAACATTTAAATTACGTGACCTCTACTACCCAAAGCAATCTACAGAATTAATGTCATTCATATCAAATTACCCATGACATTTTTCACAGACCTGGAACAAATAACCCTAAAATTTATATGGAACCAGAAAAGACCCAAAATTGCCAGAACAATTCTGAGAAAAAGAACCAAGCAGGAGGCATAATCCTGCCAGATTTCAGACAATACTACAAGGCTACAGTAATGAAAACCACATGGTACTGGCACAAAAACAGACATACAGACACCAGTGGAACAGAAAGGAGAACCTAGAAATAAATCCACACACCTATGGTCAAATTAGTCTTCAACAAAGGAGGCAAAAATATACAATGGAAAAAGGACAGTCTCTTCACCAAACAGTGCCGGGAAAAGTTGAACAGCCACATGAAAATAAATGAATTTAGAACACATTCTCAGACTGAACAAACTGCCTTAGAGACTTAAGACATGATACCATAAAACCCCTAGAAGAGAACATTGGCAAAACATTCTCTGACATAAACCATACCAATGTTTTCTTAGGTCAGTCTCCCAAAGCAACAGAAATGAAAACAAAAATAAACAAAAGGTACACAGTCATGTTTACATACACAAGCAAATAAATACAAAGTGATAAGAGAAAGAGTAAGAACAGGTTAACAAAGGAAGCTTTCTAGAGGTGACAATACCGGCTAAGAAGCTTCCCAGGCAAAGTATAGGGAAAGAGTTTACTCTAGAGGACTAAGGAGACCATAATGTCCAAAGATGCAGAGGCCTAAACCAGTGCGGTGTGTGTAGCAAACCAAAATCAACTTAATACTGCTAGAATGTATGGTATGAGACAGTGTGGGGCAGGGGGAGAAGCGGTACACATGTGGAGATGTTCATATAGTCATGGAAAGACTGCTATACATAGTGGGTCCCAATCCTCACTAATCCTCAGATGTCTTGGTAGCTCCTTTCAAACACTAATTTCAAGGAACAAACCAGCATCACCACCCAAGTAGTCTGGAATGACCACCCATGCTGACATTAACTGCAGTATACTATATTAGGTAGGTAAGACAGAAATCAAAAAAGGATTTAAGTAGAAGAGTGACATAGTGAGATTTGTGTCTGAGACTGTTTTCTCAAACAATCTAGGTGGGTGAAAGAGGGAGCAAAAGAAAAAAAGCTAGCAACATGTAAGAGAGAACAGCTGTAAAGTCTAGGTAAAGATTAAAAGGATCTGCCATAGTAGGGAGATATAAGCAAGGGTAGAAATTCCCGAAATATGTATGAGCAACTGGTGACTCAGGGGAGCAAAACTATCTATACAGTAACACAACACTGTGAATTAAATAATTAATTTTAAAAGGAAGTGGCCTAAAGCAGAGGTCCCCAACTACCAGCCTGCAGTCTGTTAGGCTCCAGGCCACACAGCAGGGGGTGGGCAGCAGGCAAGTGAGCCGAGCTTCATCTGCCAGCCACCATTGCTCGCGTTACAGCCTGAACCACTCACCCCACCGCCCAACCCCTACCCCTCACCATCTACGGAAAAACTGTCTTCCATGAAACTGGTCCCTGATGCCAAAAATGTTGGCGACAACTGGCCTAAAAGGCATTTGCACCAAGCCAAAGAAAAAGGAAAACAACCCATACAGGAGGCAGCTGATTAACCTCATTTTAAATATGTTCAAGTCTGAGGTTATAGGTGGGCAGAGATATTTAGCTGGCAGACAGATGGTCCTGAAAATCAGGAGAGAAATATTCACTAGAAACACGGATTTGTAAAAGAGTATAAAAAAAAATGAATGCCCATCAAAGGGACTTTTTTAGCAGGTGAGAAAATCCCTCGTGTGGCAGAACGTCTCACCGAGTGTCGCCGCTGCAGCCAATCCAGCTGTGTAGGGGTCGGTCCCTGGGGGCGCAGCGCTGATGATGTACGGGTTGGGGACGAAGGCAGCGGGAGCTAAACCTGCTGAAAACACACCTGTCAGTAAAACAAACGACTAAAACAAGCCTGCCAAACCCCTACACAGTCTGGCTAACCGTTCCGTGGGGAGGAGAACAAAGAGAGGATACAAGAGGTTGAGAGCAAAATGGACTTTCAGAAAGATAACACCTGTACTAAAGATTACGGTGACAGCCATCTATTGTCTCTTTTTTTAGCCTCTGCTGAAGATTACAATTAAAACTACTAAGCAGTTTTAAATTCAGCACAATTTCTAAAAGACTAATGAAATTATAATAGGTTAAAATAAAGTGACTTAAAACAGTTTTTAATGGAATGGAGGGAAGGATTTACTTCCATTTAAACAATTCTCTAGTTCTCCTCAAAGAAAATGTATGCCTATTTATAAAAACTATCTGTAAGTACAAATTAAATCAGACCCAGGTAAAGGTTTTTATGTCTAAACTTAATACAGGTGACCCTTTAACAACACAGGGGTTAGGGGTGCCCACACCTACACAGCCAAAAATTCATGTGACACCTACACAGCCAAAAATGCATGTGTAACTTTAAAATCAGCCCTCCATAACCACACTTCAGCATCAACGATTCAACCAAGAAATATGCTATAGAACATATTTATTGAAAAAAATTCATATATAAGTGGACCTGCACAGCTTAAACCCACGTTGTTCAAGGGTCACCTATACAACTAGGCTGGAACCAAGCCTTTTCTTCCACAGCATTGCACAATCCGTGACTGGAGATTTTCTATCTATTCAATCAAGTCATTTTAACCTCCCCCCTTTATAAAATTTCTACTTGTATAGCACTGTTTTGAAGAGACCCCAAAATAGCTGTGTGTTGGGGGGCGGGGCAGTGTCAGCAGTAAGACAAAAATATGTTCCATAAGATAAAAAATATGTTACTATCAAGACATTAACAAATACAACAGGTATAGAGCAACTTTAAAAACCAGTGATTATGATAAAACTTTTTAAATTTTTCAACACATGCTACTTGGAAAATAGGTTTACAGGTACTACTCGCCACCTAATAAGATGTGACATTGAGACATCCATAGTCTATACACTCCCAATAAGCACAAAATTGTTGTTATTTAAGTCCATCCAAACCTACCAACAGAGCTGATGCTAGCCACTACTACAGGAAATACTTTAAATCCTGAAACAGCTGGCAGAGCAATAACTGGATACTAAGAAATCTTACGAGTTAGGTCTAGAAAAATAAGAAGGTGGCTAAAGACAACTGGATGAGAGTCAGAGGCCGTTTACTCTGAGATCTGTCTGGACTTTCACAATCAGTCCACACTAGCTGGGTTTCACAACAGCCACTGTCCTGAGATGGGACCACCCCTACAAGGGTGCTTTTGGCTTAAGGACTTACCGATGTGGGGTTGATGCGCGGCTGCTAGCGCATACTGCTGCTGCTGAGCGGCTGTCAACTGCTGGACAGCAAGCGCATTGGGTCTTTGGAACAGCTGAGGAAAGAAAAGGGCATGATGAGGTTAGAGAACTGGTCACATGAAGGAATTTTAAAGCCTCTCTGAATAAAAATTTCCATAACTCTTGTTTAGACATGATGCTTTTAGCAAAAATGTCCTCATGCTCTACTCCATTCCCTTGGTATCTATGATGCTTCATAGTTCTGTTTCCCCTCTACTGCTCTGGCTCAATTTGTGAGCCCAGTTCCCATGTGCTGACTACTTACTTCACAGGTTATCTATCCCCTGAACCATAAACATACATACAAATGCCCTAACAGCTGCTTCAGGTCTAAGGGCGCTGCCTGATCCAGAGCAAGCCAGAAACTAAACAAATGTACTACAAATGACTTACCTCACTGCACCAGTGCTGGTACCTCCCTTCAGTTCTTTTGAGAACTTCACAAACACTCTGAAATAATTCTCACCTACTCACATTTTAGACAGGAAAATGGAAAGTTTTCATTTCATCCCTGGCTGTCTCCTCTCGGGAAAATACTGAATACCTCCCTCAAACTAGTGGTTTACAAAAACGGGTAAACTGGACAATGTGCAACTTTCAGGGGCTCCCGAGTTTCCTAGAATACCAATCCTTTTACATGTGAGAAATAAAACAATAGAAGTATAGCTGCTACTAACCAAACTTGGATTATGGGCTTAGTTTCCAAGAAAAGGAAAGGAGTTCAAAGGTCTTGACACTAAGAATATCCTAAGACTCTCTCTTATTACAAAGTCAATCACTCATTTTACAATTATTTTTGAATCAAAACCTGATAGGCACTGTGCAAGGAACTAAGTTAACAACACTAAATGAAATGCTCATACAGTTTAATATGAATAATACTGGTACAAAAAAGGGGGATACCTGATTTTGGATTGCCCTGATATGCCTCCTTCCAAGGAGTTATATACTGAAGACTTCTTTATTTATTGAAATCAGACTGGGAGAATTTACTGATGGGACTTCCCCACAAAGGACCTTCAACCTACCTACTCTTTCTACAGGACTTTTCAGTGGTTAGGCTAACATCACTGGATGATATGTAACAGATACCAGGGATCTTGAACCACAGATGTCTTCATAAAGAAACCTGTTTTGGACAGTAGGTGATAATGTCATTCTGACAACTCAGCTTAATTACTGTCACAGTGGAACTTTGATTCAGTTGTGGTGAACTTGACTGTTATGATTTGGTTACTTCTGTACCTCAAGTATAAAAACAGACTGATTTTAAATTTTTTTTAAGGTGAATATTCTGAACATACTGACCAACTTCACCTGTTACCTCTATATATATTTATTTTTCTAAAAACCAGAGTAAAATAAGTCTCTGCTTTCACAGTATGAATGTCAAAAGTAACCATGCAGTAGGGGTTTCAAAAATGCTTTATATATAGTTTTTTATTTTCAAAGGTTAAAGAAAAGAAAAACTTCATTATAACGCTGATAAAAAAACAGCTCTACTTCATAGGCACTGATTAACTGTCAAGCATTCAAAAGAAATACAGGACTCTACTGGCAAATATATCAAAACAACTGTTCACTCCAGGACGGGAGCCAACCAGTACTATTTGGTAACTACAACCTTGTGATCATCGCCAAGTTGGTTTGGTTTCACCTGAAGGATAAGTGGCTCATACTCCTCCTACCAACAGCTCTCCCCAAACCCCTCCCTGCAAGAGGAGCGTCCAGGAGGCAGAAAACAAGTAAGATAGTAGAAAGTTGTTTAACATTTTTTCCAAGACTATAAAAACACCTCCTAGTTCCACTAGGTATCTGCTATCTAGTCAATGGGTCTCTGGAATTTTCCTACCCTAAAATCTTCTAAAATATCTAACATCTCAGACAATGCTCATGCTAGCCTCTTCCTTCTACCTTTCTTGGCCCTGCTGCAAATAAAATAACTCATTTCACTCAACAAATATTTTTTTGAGCACTTATTAGCATGTCACTTATTCTGTGACATGAAGCTAAGAGAATAAGGATACTGTGTTCAGAATGTAACTCTTGAGGTTATCTTGACCTACTAACCAAAAACAGTACTTTAACACCATTCCATTATGACTTAACCTCACTTCATATGTTTTTAACATTTTTTAACATTTCATGTAACATTACATGCATGTACTATATCTGTAAATATACATATATATACACACAGTGTATGAATAAGTAATCACTCCACGTAACATTAGTTTGTGGTTCTCACTACTGTGTCACCACACTGAACACTGGGACTAATAATTTTAACTGGAAACAGACAGGCCGTATAACTGCTCCCATATATCCCATGTTTGAGAGTTGATTAATATGTCCATGACTGTGACAGAGAAGGAATTATTTTGAGTGCATTCTGCAGTAAACAATTAAACATAAGTAAACTATACATCAACAGCAGACAGATTTGATCATAGCATAAATTACAGCAATTCTGGCACATTCTCTCATGTAGACGGTCCAATATTAACTGGAAATATAGGTTATTAAAAACCAAAACTGGGTAACTGGCAAGTGATAGGTTCCAGAGGATCCTGAACAATGTATACAAATGCCATCTACTGGGCAAAGTGCTAAACTCTGTCCCTTTCTCACCTCAAAATAAAATGTACTGCCAGGCCTGCCTTCTTGTGAGTTTAAGGCAATATGCCCAGTGGAGAGCGGATAAGAGCACAGACTCTGGGGCCAGAAAACCTGGACTGGTATCTCAGCTCCACCGCTGACTCTGTGTGTGGGACACTGGGAAGGAAAATCACTTTGTGCTCACTCTCTTCCTCTCTCTAAAGATGGACAATAAAGAGCTGTCTAACTCATAAGGTTGTCTGCTAACGATTAAAAGCAACACACACAGAAGTCCTCTCTATGTGATACTATTTCTGATGAATGAGGAGAGCACCCCCTACACAGACACAGTCCTTCTGTGGGCTACCTCTTATAGCGCGTCATGTAGTAAGGCAGTCCGGGAAGGGACAAAGAAAGCAGAAGGCAAGACTTCTGAGTCAGGTGGCACTGACATGTATACACTATCCTGTGTAAACCAGATAACTCGCGGGAAGCTTTGTGTAAGACAGGGAGCCCAGCCTGGTGCTTTGTGACAACCTAGAGGGGTGGAATGGGGGGTGGGCGTGCTCAACAGGAAGGGGAGATATTTATATAAAATTATGACTGATTTGTGATGATATACGGCAGACACCACAACATTGTATAGTAAAAAAAATTAAAATGCTAATAGCATACACAATAAACTAACAAAAGTGATAAAAAGGATGAAAGCAGGAGTGGGAAGAATAACAAGTGTGTATCTTTTTACATTGTTTTGATTTTTTGAACCATGTGAATGTTACTACCTACTCAAAAATTAAATTAAATGTTAAAAAGTATATAAAATAGACAAAAAAAAAAAAAAAAAAACTTCTGAGCAGTGTTAAAGTCCTGCTGAGTTCATGAGCACCACCTGCTTTAGGTCACAAAGAGGAAAGAAAAACTTTTTTTGTTTTTGTTGTTGATAGTAATTTTAAAACATATACCATGCTGAAAAAACTACGAATGCAGTTAAATCTGAAGTAGAGACATCTCCACACAGAGTTTTATGTTTCTAGGACTAGGTCCAAAGCAAAGAGTGAGGAGCTAGAAACTGAAACAAAGATGTTTGCATAGCAGGGTTTTAAGATCTTCAGTAAGTCTCTGAGCTTCACGATGTCTTAATTTTCTTATCTATAAAAATGGCTGCCCTACCTGACAAGGCTATTGCCAGAATTCACGGAGAAAAGCCTTTTAAACAGTAAGAGTATTACATCAATAGTGGGGTTATAAATTTTAAAGAAAAAATTATATTTTGGAGCTAGTCCTCAGTATATGAAATTTTTGAAAATTTGCTACTGTCTATAATTTGCTATATCCTCTAGATCAAAGTTCATTTTTGACTAGGTTATCTGAACAGTTGCAATAGTTAACATATAACTACAATGATTTTTAGCGTAACAGGTACATACAAACTATGCTGCCAAACTTAAAAAAAAAATTTCACATTTCTTTAGCAGATGAAGAATCTGATTTCAAAACAAATGACTTCTAAATAAGTGAGGAAAACAAAATACAGCCTTCCGTCAAGCAAGTTATTATCTCTAGAGAAAAATCATATTCTAAAATTTCATCAAAGTCAAAGAACAATAAAGGTATTTTCAAATGACCTAACTGCTAGCTAAAGTCAGCATTTCAACAGTGACTATACACATGAAATCTTCCTCTCATTTATAAACTGAAAAGAAAGCCAAGAATTTTAAATACCTATATTAAAACTACGCAAACTCTGTCTCATAAGAATGACATTTAAGTCACTACCACACATTAAAAAGCAATGCGTGCCAACTTCCTCTGCCATCTGACTAAGGCTTTTTCAGAGTACTGCTTCTTTGTTAAAAATTCATGCTTAACAGATTAGTTTCAGTACATCAGTAGGCAATTTTGTAAGTCATGCCACATCATTAGGCTATTTTTACTCTAACTGAACCCTAAGATAAAGAACATCAACAATTAACCAGATTATCAACTTAATCTTGGCTGTGGTTTCTGTTACACGACTGTAATATAATGAAACCTAGCAATAATTTTCTAAAATATATTTAGATGAACAGAGATAACTTCATGGCTATTTACTATGCAAGCATCATAACACAAAGCAGTATGAACACATTACACATGAACTGTTCACTGTGTTTTCCAGGATTAAAGACAAGACAATGAGGAGAAAGTAAGGAAAGTGGTATCAATGAGCATTTCAAACCACCCTAAATTAAAGGTTCCTAACCCCAGACCCTTGTACCTGAGGCAGGTAAAATTACTATCATGAAATTTAACAAGTCCTTCAATTATTATTATAGGCAACAAACCACATTAAATTTAGCCACACTTCTGTGATTCAATCACAAATAGAAATCATGTATTTTCAAGTTACTTTACAACTGCTAGACATCTCACAATCTTGTTTATGCTCACCACCATGGCCAGTACAACTACCTCTATCTCATGCATCATACGAAAAAGAAGCAAACACCCATCATTCAATTTGCTGTTAAATACTGTTATAGCTATTTTTATATAACTGGCTTCTTTTGTAATTATACTTACACCATACATTTTAAGACAGTATTCTAAGAATTCAGTCTGAGATCTTACCTAACTGCCAAGGGGTTCACGGCACCATAAAAGGAATCCCTGCTATAAGTACCTCTTAGGTTAAGATGATGGTTCACAGTGATTAGATAAGCAGTTTAGCTATCCAAAACCAAAGTATCCCTAAAGACAGTTAGTCTGTAATGAACTAAATGAAAAATATCTTCCCTGTATTTTCAGGATGCTCTATATTATGTATCTAAATACAGGCTGATAGTAATAGTCTTATGAAACCAACTTACTACCCCAAATGAAATTAAATAGGACACAAGGATTTATTCTGTCAATTATCAAACCAGATCCACTCATAAAATCAACATATCCTACCAATTACAGCAAATAACTCCAAAACTCCAAACTTTAAAAAAAAAGTTGATGCCCATTTAAGAAAGCCATGATAAAAGAGCAAAATGTACAGAAAAATACATGCTACACTAGATGTTTAGTTCAATCCTCACAATCATTAATATTGTCTGTACTCAGTCCTTGCTCTCAATGCCTGTGACCTGGACTCAGTAACCAAATGCATCTATTTCTGTTTTCCTTTTATGTGTACCTTCTACTCTTACTAACCTATGATCACACCATTGTCATTTCCATCTCCATAACTCTGTTCTCTTAACTGCAGGAATATACATTCCATCTCTCATTCAAGTTAGGTCTATACAAACTTGGTCCTCAATGAGCCTTCCCCTGGTCTGATAGGATTCTTGACCAACCAATTTAACATTTAGTCCCTCAAGCGTTCCATAACTGTTTTATATACTGTAAGACAGGCTTATTACGAACATTAGCTCTGTTCATTACGACAAAACCTAAAGTCCCTGCAAGGATACAACAGTCAATAGTTAACTAATATGGACAAAAGAATGTCTAAAACTGCTTCTAAGCTAACTCTCTGCACAAAAAAACTAAATCATGATAATTAAGTCATCACTTCTTAAAATGCCTTGTTAATGCCTGTACGACAGCACAGCAAAGATGGTAAGACTCGAGACAGTATGTAACCTCACAAGTCACTTTTTTTCAACCTCAACTACCATCCAGGGTGACTATTTCTATATTATCTATTGAACACATATGTTAATGTCTAATTTTAAGCTCTTAGTTTACTATTTTCTCCACTGAAGTTTTCATTCTTTTCCTGGTATAAATAAGTCTTGCAAAGCACAGCTCAAGATCCATCCATCTCTTCTGTAAGTCCTTCCTTGCTCAGGAAACAGTATGCTCTCCCTAGGATGCAGGCATAAATAGTCTCATCACTTGTCATCAAGTATTTCCTTACACTATCTAAATGACCAAATGAGCCACAATAACTAAACTGAGAACCATGGGACTGGGGGAAGTCTGTTCCATTCATGAGAGATATGCCTGACTACAGGTAACAACAAAAAATAAGAACAGAAGGTTATAATCTGCAATCCACAGATCTGTGATCTCCCTCAAGTTATGTACAAAATTGAGTCTCAAAAGAACCATGTATGTTTTTTTGATGAGGACTATGGCTTTTAACCATATGGCAAAAGAGGGCTGTGACACTAAAAGGTTAAATACTGATTCAGGAAATAAATTTCCTGGCTATTAAAAAGGTACCCTTATTCGTCTATGATAAACAATCTAGTGGGCTAGACCTAAAGCACTCACATATTAGAATACATGCAAGACCTCAAAGAGTGACCTCCAGACCTCTGCCAAGGCTAGCTTTCAATCTTAGTTTGGTGAAGTATATTAAATACAGGGGATGTTCTGAGATAATGTAACAGGGGTGTGGAAAAGGTTCCCTGAAAACTTGGTCCATCAAAGCAAAAGCAGAGGACACAGAGAGATCAAGACCCCACCTTACTCTCTAGGTGATTACAATCTAGCAGAGGACCATCAGACAAGGAGACACCATGACTCTTTTTCTTAGAGGAAGCACAAGGCACTACAGAGACAGAAATGACTACTTCTTGATTTAGAGATCAAGAAAGGTAACCAAAAAAAGGGGGGGATATAGCACTGGACCTTGAAGAATGAGAATCATTTTAATTATTAGAAATGGAAAGAGGAATAAAATCAAATGAAAAGCAAAAGGGTAAAAAGGGATTAGAAGGATAAAGTATAGGAACAAATACCAATTTCCAGTAGAGAAAGGGTTCTTCCATCTTTAAGTACTGGCTTTTATGCAGCAGCCTTTGGGAATTTAAGGGTCCTGAAGAGTCTTGGGTCAATGACTTCCAGGCATGCTATCAGTACACCCAGTATAAGAATGTGTACAGCCATCTACTACTCAAAATAGCAAGAATTATGAGCCCATGGGACAAAATAACAATAATCACATCCTATGATGATGCTGTAACTGGGTAACAATGACCCTATATTGCAGCAACCAAGACATGCATGGGAAGTCAGAATTCAACAACAGCTTAACTTGCAAAATAATGGCATTTGCTTCCAAAAACTGCTGAAATGTGATCCGTGGTGAAGGCACTCCAGGTTTTATAAATCTGAGCAGGTGGTGTCTTTTATGTAATTGTGTGAATTATTTGTGGGCATGCAAAAAGTATATTTCTGTTCAAGTTCTAATAATTATCCAGCCTCCTCAAAAATTGGTAGAATTATTCTGAAATCCAAGTTCAGCAAATCAAAAGTGAATCCCAACTCTGATTATGAGATAACAATTAAATGACAGAGAATCAGATTGTCATTCAAAAGAGGTTGAAGACAAACACTTCTTAAATAACAAGCAGAGTCAGACTGGGTTAGATTGGGAATGGAAGCTAAGAACCAAAACTGGCTGCAAATCTAAGGGTTGCCAGGGGAAGCTCAATGAGACAATAAAAGATAGAATTCAGATAAAATTTTTTGAGATAACTAGGTTACAGGAACTTGATTAGAAACAGCCTACACTTAACATACCTCAATTTTGATAGAGAAATTACTACACTAATATTCTAAACTGGACAAGCTGAAGTCTACACAGTAATAGCGTGTCTCTATGTTTGCTGATGTGCCACAAAATATCTTTAAGTCGAATATTTCCTCAGCATCTGAAGTAATTCCTGACTTCACTCAACACTGCTATTTTGAGGATTCATTGTGAAAAAAATTCAAATAAATAAATAAATAAGACAAAAAGCACAGAAAGTCAAATTTCCATGGAAAGGTGAGCATATCTATTGGGAACTACAGGGAGAACACATGTACATTGTTAGTTCAAACTCTCTAGAAAAAGATTTTGTTAATTACACCTAGTATATCCAACTGATAGGAACACAGAGTGCGTGCATATCACATCATCCCTTAAAGGGGTTTGTTTCTGTAAACTTCACATGGTTAACTGTATTATCCAGCTATCTATCAAGCAAAATTCACTTAAAATCAGCCACTTATGACAACTAAAGGGACAGTGTGGTACAATTTGATCTACAAAGACCATAAGCCAACCTTCCCCATAGATACATAATTTCTAAACTACAAAATGAGATTTTAACTTTTCACACCTAGAAATGTATATGTATGCGCGCCAGACTAAAATTAAGGAGCATCAGACACTGATGGCTCATCAAACTGCTTGAGGCCACAAAGGAGAACGTGTGGAACTTAACATGAACAGGAAGTTACCTGTCCCCTTTTCATTAAGTTGGCTAATTTTCCTTAAAAAAAGAAAAAAATTAAAAAGAAGAATCTGTAAGCTCTAGAGAGAGTCATACAGTCCCTTCAAAATCAGAGGCACACATAAAATATACACCAAGGGCTTATAAATAAAAGAAGAGCCAAATAATTTCACTGCAGATTTTGAGTGATTCGTGTTTTTCCCCAATCACATTCTAACTCTTTTGCAAGGTATGACATATGTCTGTTATCTGTAGTAACTCACTTAATTAAAAGACAAGACTAATCAGACATCTGGCACTGGACTCCTGACAGTGGCAGACAACAGGTTTACTATTTAAAAATCAAAAACCAACAGCATTATAATCACATTAATCTTCAATGAGATTAACATTCAAGAGGATTGTGTTACAGGAGGTAACACCACCACAGCCCCTCCCCAGGCCCTGATAAAAGAGAGAAGCCAAAGGAATTATACACAGCAGGGTGGTCTCTTGCCAACAAACCTCAGCATGGGAATCATGCTGGAAGGGAAGATGCAAAGGCTTTATAATTTACACTGTTGGGTAAATAAGGACTGGCCATCAAAAGCCTAAAATATTGCCACCCTCCTCCCATCCCCCCATTCTCAGTTACTTGAATAATGTTTCTGCCTGGAGGGAGAGCAGAGAGAGGGACAGAGACACACACAGTACCTGTTGTTGAGAATTGTAGTCAAAAAGTCCCACAGTTGCTGCTGCTGAGTCCACAGGTACCTGCGTGCCTGAATAATCAAACTGAAGAGGCTCCATGCCCACATGTTCCATGGGGTCCAAGGGGACACTCTGGGACTCCATGTTGGAGAAATCCTCCACAGGCTTGGCACCATTGGTGCTGGTCAGCTGGGCTAAACCCTCAGAACCATTCTGGTTTGGACCCAGAAGATCCACTTCATTAGCAGAGTTCTGGCAATTACCAGGGGTACGGCTAAACAGAGAAAGTAAAGGGCATTAAACCTTATTTTAAATGGGGAGGGACACTACACCAACCTAAGTTTAAGGACAATGTCCTTGACACAGCTTATTACCAACAGTATTTAAAACTATTTTGAGAAAAATGACCAGAGACCCTTTATGGTGCTTACATGTTACGTCCTATAAAACAACTCTTCTATTGCTTGCCTTCCCACCACAACCCACCCCTTAAATTTACATTAACTGCTATTAATTTACCATCTCTTTTACCAAGGGGCCCAGATGTGAGGAACACTGGATGGACTGGGTGGGGGGAAATCACTCTGTGGTATTCATGAAAGCAGGGATCCCAAAATACAGGTAGTAAAACATGCCCCCCAAAAGCAACATCCTACTCTTTAAAGAGTCAATAGACAAAGTAGTTTCTAGGGAAAGTTCCACATGGGAGAATAATTCTATTCAAAAACAATTTTTAATAGGCGAAAAATTTTTGTTTGTATTTCCTAGGTACCACTGGCAAACTGACTCTCTTTTTCTTTTCAAAGAAACCAGAATCAAACCATTACAAAACAGTACAAAGTAAATTCACTTTTTAGGATAAGCTCCTGCTAAGGAGTCAACTCTAAGAATTAAAAGTAATATGAGGATGTCATTTATCATCCGAACCAGGACACTCATAAGAGCAAAAAAGGGCAGTATTAATATCTTGGGACAGAGGTATAAACAAATACTGTCCTGGGCAATCCAGGACACATGATCAATCACCCTATGCAAAAAGACAGCAGAACTATCTAATTCCAGTTCAGATTAATATTGAATAATATTATATTCTAGTCAGGAAAATATAGCCTGTGACTACATACTTAGCCTAAAAGAAATCCTATAGCTGGTACAAATTAAAGCTCTTGTAGTTCCTTAACACACACACACCCTCTACTACTACCATCTGCCCTGGAGTCAAACACCACAAAACAATACCACAAGCTGCTTGAGATTCAGGGTGCAGTGGACACCCAAACTCATCTGAAAGACCTGAGGTTAAGTGTTTATTACTCTGTGACTCAAATTTCTTACAAAGACTAATTCTTTACATCCATGAGATGCAAAAATTAGTTTAGGAAGACTAAACAAATTAAATACTCTTCTAAAAGGAATGACCCCCCCACACACACACACACAATATTTTAATTTTGGCTTTGCAGATTATTAGGATAAGGGATGTTGTGTGTGTATGTGTTTAGACACACATTAGCTTTACACTAAAATTATTAAAAATTAAATTCTCTACTGGACATCAGTGACTGAGGATAAAAATCCTTAGTCAAAATTAAAAAAAAAAATTAAAACTCACATACCATCATGTAACAAAGGTTAGTTACAAAAATGAAGAATACTTGACAAATGTGGAAGACAAACATGGTATCATTAATACTGTGCATATTAAAATTACAGGGTAAAACCTGCAAATCAATTATGACCAGAGATGGAATGAGAGGCCTCCATGGAAGGAATATGATTAAGAACAAGTCACTTGAGCTGTATCTCTGGTTCTTCAAAACGAAGAAAACGATACCTGCCTACCTCAAAGGGAGCTTATGAGTCTCAAGTGAAATAATACTTAACTGATCAACTATTTTTCACTCTTCCTTAATATGCCACAGTAATATGACACACTTCCGTTAGTAAACATGATTTCTCCCAAGATAATGATTTGGGAGAAATCCCAAGGTGCTCATCCCAGGTGATTTTGAAATTTGAGAATCAATGAACTGATCTTTATGAAATCATTCTGCAAATTATAGAGCTCCATACAAATGCAAAGTCTATTGTTTTGGCAAAACATCAGGCATGGACAGATCTTAAAAAGTTTCACCTTAACAGTTCATACAGTTTTTGTGGTATGGCCTACACTAGTCCCAGTTCTTTAAAAAGACACGTAGGGAGGGAAAAAGAAAACTAAAATCAAAATAAAATGAATCAAAACGAAAACCCATAGCCCCCACTCAAATATCAGAAGTGTAAAACATACAAACCTAAAATCTTTGACGTCTGCGTCAATCCCATTCTGCACTGGTAAACCATTGGTCTTGTCCATCACATCACCCTCCTCCTTCAAATCTCCTAGCTTATCTCCATCAAACGTACCCTTGTTCTTCTTTTCACCTTTGTCGTTTTCATCACTGTCTGCATCCCTTGGGCCCTGTTTAAAAAATAGCTTCAGCTTCACTAATCATCATTAACTAATAATAGCGGGCAACCACTGTGGACACCAGACTACACTAGATGCTAATTACAACAGGATAGTGTCCATGACCTTTCAAGACATTACAATCTAATTAACAGACAACACATAGGCAGGAACACTGCAGAAAGTCTTGCCAAATGGGGGAGACAGACATACATTTATGTTACAGAGTTTAGGACAGTCTTATCATGCCCAGAGTCCCACCACCCCACTTTTTTTCCTTTCTACCCAACCACAACTTTGTATTTCTTAGTTCCATTTCTCTACTCTAATATCTAACTCTCTAGAATAGCATGGCTCCTAATAATCCCCAGGAATTATAGCTAATATTATACTTGGAAAATATTAAGCCTACAAAATGAATTTCCTACTTCCATTGCCTATGTGAACTCCTCCCTTACTTCTGAATATTGAGCTAAGTGTGGTCTTAACATCATTCCAATTCAATTACTCTACAGACTTCATATTGGGATATATGCCCTGCCAATTTGAACCACCACCACCCCAATTCCACCCAATGTCTCACCGCTTACTGAAACAATAAATCACTAATCATCCTTAACTTGAATTTTTAATCCTTCAAAACATGTTAAATCTAACTAAAATTCTTTCACAAAGAGTACTCTAAGTGTTTACCATTGTCATCCACTCCCTGTCCCATACATACCAAGGATTATATGGGAGCATGTTAAGGCAAATCATTGATACAACCAAGTTTATCTCTGAAGTACTTCAAACTACAAAGACTGAAAGACTGGACCTAAAAGGACTGATGCGGTGCCAAGCACACAGATGTCCTGTTTTTTTAAAGAAATTAAGTCTGTCTCCTCTTACCAACAATCTAAGTTAAGACATGGACTTTCAAAGCAAATGTGTCTTGATTTTCAGAATGAAAAGAAGGTTTGGTATAGTGACTTGACATGGTATAGCAAGCTTTGCAAAACCTTACCCAAGGGTTAAATAATTTTTGCTTTTGTAAAACTAGAGAGATAATCTTGCCTATTTCCATCACTGACCCCTAATTTAAGAAAGACACAAACAGACCTAGACCAAAAGAAAGCTCCTGGTAAAAGGTAAGATCCAATCAAAAGATAATGAAACTCCTCCTCAGCAATTCCAGTCACCACAACCAAATTTCAGTGGGGAGGGTGGGGACCACAAATGGAAGATAAAGCAGCAGACACAGTTGCAAATGGGTAGGCCTGCAAACGCAAAATAAAAAGATGTTCTCAAAGTAGTTCTTAGCCACCCTGACACAGAAAGACCAGACACAGGGACCCTGACAATCTTTTAGACCTTTCAACAACCAATTCAAAGCCCATTTTGCTTTTAAAACCATCCTCTGCTCAAAAGTAACACAGAAAGACTTCACGGCTAATACGAATTAAGGAACATATACCAGAAAGAATTTAGAAAGGATATACCACTTAGTTTCATGTAGCAGCAAGATGGTAAACTATAGTTTTGGCAGCAAATGAGATGTAACTTTCACATCTTCAAAGTATAACACTGATACTGGTTCAAAGAGTAAATGAGAGCCAATTAAGCATGACACTGAGATCCCAAGCCAGACAAAGTACGACAGGATTCTAAAGACAGAAAGAGCTTTCAAAATGTCCAGAAATAAACGCTCCCTCTTCCTGCAAAGGTAAAACTGACGGAAGCTATGTAGTAATTTTCATGTCCCCAGCACTGAATACACTGCAGGACAGAAGTTCAAAAAATAAGATAAAACAAACAAAGAAAAAAGTCCTGCAAAACTGAACTGCTAAAATAATTCTATTTATCATCAGGTAAGAGTCCAACAGGTAGTAATAAACAAGTCCACCTGAATTAGATACCAGTAACATCAATAATTTTTAAAAGTATTTTAAGATCATCCCACCAACACACTTAAATAATCTTCTACAAATCTACAAATCAAGTCACTGGCTCAGGAGTGGCAGGCAGTTCAGCTCCAATTTCTCACAAGGAGTTCAAACAGTCTACAGGAAAAAAATGGGAAGGAAATGCAATAAAGCAGCAGTAGGAAGTTTCACCAAGCAAATAATCTGGGTACAGAAGAGACTCACTCACCAAATCAACATTTTCATGATCTTTCCTCAATGACCCTTCACAAGGGCTTGCTGAGAAGCTGCTCCCCCTGTAAGCCAACTGCCCTGACCTGAACACTTAGTCACTGATACTTAGCTTCTCAATTATACTGCCAAGGGCTAGATTTTCAAAGATGTCCCTGGAATGGGCTGGTTTTGGTCCATGCTATACAGTCTATTTACATAATAGTTACCTAGTTTTCTACTCCGACTAGGCTATTATTAATGCCTCAGCAAAACACAGAACAGGTAGGATGACTTCCATACCTGATTTGGACGGGTTATAGGGGATATTTCCATTAGGCAGAAAGTCATGAAGATGAACATTTATGACGTGTAAACTTTTCTGTACATGGGTCATAAAAAGTTTTAACAAATTCAGTAAATCAACAAAAGCACTAAATTAAAACAGTTGACATGAAGTCTGATTTATGAATGACACCAAGAGCACAAGTGGGAAGCTATCCTGTCAAAGTCTGCTATTAAAAGAGAATATAGAATACAGAGTTGGGGATCATAAAAAAGGTCTCTTAGAAATCTGAGCACCCTAGTGAGAGAGAATAAGGGTATATTTGGGCTGCTCTGTTTTATGGAGTTTTAAAGTTTTTTTTAATGTTTAAAGTAAGGTATTCTTTTAGGAAAATACTAACCCAGATTGCACAGAACCTACAGTCTATCTCAACTGCTAACACTTACTGGACTTTGGACAGGTCATTAAACCCGAGTCTGAGTTGTCTTATCTATAAAACAGGGATCATTTTGTTTAAAACAGAGTAGTTGTAAACATCAATGAAATGATGCATATGTAAAAGTTTATTATAAAGTAAAAAGACACTGTATACAAGTATGACACTAGTTAAAACTATGCACTGGGAGAATATTCCTTATGTAACACTGTGATATTAACATTAAAAATGAAGGCTCCCATTCAGTGGTTTAACTCAAATAAAAGTGTAGAGCCGATCTGGCCCTCCCAGATACACTGTCCTTTTCACAATGCCGTGGCTCTACGGTTCGCATCAACCACCACAATCTTTTAAAAATTTGCAAGTGACTGGGCTTTCTCCCAGAGATTCTAATTTAACTGGTCTGCAGAAGCTCCCACAAACCTAAGTTTCTCTTTCAATAAGCACTCACAGCTGAGAACTACTATGTGTGTGTGTGTTAAGTCACTTCAGTTGTGGCCGACTCTTTGCGACCCTATGGACTGTAGCCCACCAGGCTCCTCTGGCGGAGGTTCTACAGGGGTTCTACAAGCAAGAATACTGGAGTGGGTTGCCATGCCCTCCTCCAGGGGATCTTCCCCACCCAGGGATCCAACCCAAGTCTCTATGTCTCCTGCACTGGCAAGCGGGTTCTTTACCACCAGCGCCACCTGGGTAGCCCAAGAACCACTAAAATTAAACCCAAATAAGCATCCTAAAGACAGGAGTTACGGTTTTCTTTTCTGTTACACACTACCCAGTGCAAATTAATACTAAAAAGCCTAATAACTAAATGAAATAAAAAACAAAGATGGATTAATAGCATCCTCCTGTTCTAGGCTCTCTTTAGATAAATTTCAATTCAAAACTGTAACCCAAATATAGCCCTCAGAGAGTGCTCAAAATGCAAGAAGCCAAGCCCACTCAAAATCCCTAGAGTGGGGCCAAGGAGTGTTCTTGAGAGATCAGATCACAGATATATACATTAGAATATGTTCTGTTGCCTCATACCAAAGAACTGAGAGAAGAGCAGAAAACTATGTACTATGCAGATCAGAGTCATTCAGTCTAGCTCACCTTTCTCAAAAGTTTCATCTTTCTCAAAAGGGGAATGAATATATCAGGGAATATTAATTCGGAATGAAGTCAGAGAAATGAGAACTTAATTTTTCCTGTTACTGCAGAGATTTTACCTCAAAGGTCCATGTGGCAGAAGTCACATTCAATGAGATTAGTAATTTTTCTTTTTTCTAAAAGGACTACTTGTATATTTGCTTGATAAACCAGTCCAAAAACCATAATAACTAAAATAGTGGTTTCCCTGTGTACACTTCTCAACTTTTCACAAAATGCCACCCAAAACCAAAATGTCAACTTTCCTTAAAGTTCAGCAGTTTTAGCTTCACTAGTAATAAAGAAATTTCAAATACCTAAAAAAATGAGTAAAAGCTTGAAATTACTAGTCATGAATTACTTTTAAATTAATGTACTAAATATGATACTATTGTGAGAAACTAAAAAACAGGCCAGTGGAGCATATACTATGGCTAAAAGATGTGAAATTAGAACACTATGAATTCAGTTCCCACCACTTCCCTTCTAAACCTCATTCTCCTCACTGATAAATTTTCACAGGGACAACATCTACTTCAAAGGGCTGTTTCAGGTTATTAAACACAAGGCAATTTATGACTGTGCAATTCCTTTTAAAAGATTCTTAAAAATATTTTAACCAATTTTCACATTTTGCCCACTACCTTTCTCAGACACAAACAGTCTCACTCACCTCCACTACCCCTAAAGCTTCAATCTTGCTTGATACCTTATGTTTCCCCCCTGGAAAGACTATGGCTTTCATCATTAACCCCTCTGTCCCAGTAACTTTTCTGAAATATCTGTATACAATCAAGCCACCAACTATTGTGTGTGTGTGTGTATGTGTGTGTGTGGTCAGTTGCTCAGTCAACTCTGACTCTTCACAACCCTAGGGACTGCAGCCCATCAGTCTCCTCTGTCCATGGGATTTCCCAGGTAAGAATACTGGAGTGGGTTGCCATTTCCTCCTCCAAGAGATCTTCCCAACCCAGGGATCAAACCGGTGTCTCCTGTGTTGGCAGGCAGATTCTTTAATGGTGAGCCACCAGAGAAGCTCCACCACCTATTATTACATTTCATCAAATCTGAGGCACCATCAATGTAAAAGACACACCACCATCTTATGTGCTGCTAAAAGGGAAACACTGGCAATTAAAACATATCCAATTTCAAACTGAACAGAAGCTGGGAGGTATGCACTTCAGAAACAGTGGAGCATGGAATATACCATGCACTGTGTATATGATCACCCAATTCCTGGTGTGCAAAGAGGTAAGAAAAGTGTTCCCCTCTGTTGTACTACCACCAGATTCAGCAGGAAAAAGAGATGAGAACCATAAAAGGTTTTCTGAAAGTTGCATGGCTTTTTTTTTAAACTTTTTATTTAGTCAGTGTCTAAAACCTTGACATTGCAAAGCAGAGTACAAAGATTTCTTGTTCAAGGGAAGCTCAAGTCTGAAGGGGCTCCATTCTGAGATAAAAGTTTCTGAATTGAAATCTTCCAATAAAACTATATTATCAGTATTTATGACACTTTAATTGTATATAAATCATCTGTGGGTCATATCAAACTGCAGACTTTGATTCAATAGTCTGGAGTTGAATCTGAGAGCTGTCAGTTCTAATAAGCTACCAGATGCCGATACTGGACAAGAACTATGTGGCCCAAGATTTTATAAGACTTACAAAGTATTTTCATATATTATATACTACATAACCATATGACTTTCTGCAAATGAAGAAATCAAAGTCCAGTTAAGACTCAAGTCCCTGCATTACATTACACGAAGTTTTTAAACAAAATCTACTGAAACAACACTGACTGCCTGAAACAAATACACTGGAAACTAGAAAAGCAAGTTATCAAGTTTTGTGACCTAAGTGAATTGCTATGAGGTGCATGTAACCTCCAGGTGAGAAAGCGGCCAGTTTCTATAAACAAGCAGAAAGGTCTTCCCAATATATTTTTTTTTCTAAAAATCTTTTCACCCAATGGCCTAAGAACATAGTAAATACATATGACTTTATAACCATCCTAAACCATGCTTTGTTTTATTTTGGGGTATTTGAGTGGGCAGGTAAGGGAGATGTCTTTATCCAGGAATAAAGGAAATAAATCAAATTTTAAAACCTGACTCTGACTTAACTGGTATTCTGAGTTTTCCCATTATTCTGAAAACTGCTACCCTGAAGTTTGTGATTCATACCTGAAATACTACCAAAAATTTTCAGTGGGTGCTGAGAACAAAACACTGCTGTCGGGTTCTTATCATCGGCCTGCAAGCACTCTTATCACAAAAGCCAAAACGATTGAGTCCATTTTTACATTCGAAATGAACTTAAGAAAGGCTCAGGAAAGCTAGACAGGGTTAAACTCCTTCATTCAAGCTTTAACCATAAAAACAACTTTACTGAAAATGGAAAACCAATGTAATAACTTTAGTTCTAAACCCCTTTAACTGAACAGTTCATCAGAGTCTGGCTTATCTGTTGTCAGTTATCTGAGAATAGCCCCTTAGTACTTGATTTGAGGTGTACATTCATTATGCCATTAGGGATGATGTTTTTAGCTCTTGGGGATTTAAAATGGGGCATCTCTGAGGCTAACCAGAAGAAATGCTGGCACGACCACCTAAAAAGAAAAACATCTGAATGCTCTAATCCATAAACCACCAAGACTACTCTTTAGAACAACTATCTACTGGAAGCAGATATTCTGTCTTCCTTGGTCTCTGAACTCAGCGCTCTAAAAGACAAAATAGATTTTTTTCTTAAAAACAGAAAAAGGCTCACCTCTTCCCAGAAGATGTATACATACCATGACAATCAAAAAGTGATTCAGGTTTCCATGACCAGAGCTTGTGGTCAAATGTCACCTTAACCAACAGACAGACAGCAAAACCAAGAGAAGCACAAGATCAGCAGGAAACAACCAAAAAGCTGATAAAGCAGGTCACTGATCCCAGGTCTCCATCCACCATAAGATGAGATGCGCCAAAGTGACGGCCTGACGTCACCGATCAGTCTTCCTGTATCACCGTTTAGGTGTAACTCAAGTCAAAATACAGGATAACATTTCATTACACACAACCTTCCTTCTGAGAAACTGGGATACAGATTTGGAGAATTTTCATTTATCTTTACGCAAACTTCAGAAAACTCAGTAAAACAGACGGTTTTTAGATAATTCAACTTTCTGACCTCTATCCTGAGGTCTTAACTTCCCCTGGTAACAATACTACAAAAGAGCTGGAAATCACCAATCTCTCAAGACAATAAGGATAGAAGCCACCTTTACAAAATCAAATAAAGATATGGAATAGAAAAGACACAGCTCCATCACAGATTAACTAATGAAATAATTGTTTAAAAAGGAAAAAAATAATAATACATCGGCCCGAGTGTTTTATCTTTCTCCTACGTCTAATTATTTTTCTGCTTCCTACAAACTTCACGGCTTCCCTCATAGCTCAGTTGGTAAAGAATCCACCTGCAATGCAGGAGATTCTATTCCTGGGTCAGGAAGATCTGCTGGAGAAGGGATAGGCTACCCACTCCAGTATTCTTGGGCTTCCCTTGTGGCTCAGCTGGTAGAGTCCGCCTGCAATGCAGGAGACCTGGGTTCAATCCCTGGATTAAGAAGATCCCCTGGAGAAGGGAAAAGCTACCCACTCCAGTATCCGGCCTGGAGAATTCCATGGGCTGTACAGTCCATGGGGTCACGAAGAGTTGAAGACTGAGTGACTTTCACTTTCACAGACTTCACAGTAACCCAGGCACATGTCTGGTGGCTAATGCCCAAGACTTAGAAGCTGGTCACACATGATAGAGAATTCATGGCAAGAATCTGAGAGGTTCCAGTTCACCACAGTAATGACTTAGCTATGACTTTTCTCCTATAGTAAATAACTAAAAGTTACAGGCAGAAGTTGTGCTTCCCTGACAGCTCAGTGGTAAAAAATCCACCTGCCAATGCAGGAGACTTGCAGGAGATGTGGGTTCAATCCCTGGGTCGCAAAGAGCCCCCTGGAGAAGAAAATGGCAACCCACGCCAGTATTCTTGTCTGGAAAATCCCATGGACAGAGAAGCCTGGCGGGCTACAGTCCATGGGGTTGAAGGAGAGTCAGATACAACTTACCAACTAAACCACAACATAGGCAGAAGTTAGAAGGCAGCACTTCCTCTGAGCAAAGTACACTCAAGATGAGCAAAGTGTGAGAGGTAAGAAAAAGAGGTGAGCTGGGGATAAGTTGAAAGAAGAGACGAAGTAACACCATTCTTCCCATGAGACAACATGGAAATGATCATTCTGCCTGATCCCATTCCTCACATCCAAAGGGTAGATCTTGTTCTTCCCAAAGAGCCTCTTGGGAAGGTTCAAATACAAGCAGTATTTTCCAATCTGACCTATGAGCCACTGAACCTATGTCTCTGCAGGATCAAAAGACCCAGAAGTTAATCAGGTCAACCTTGGAACAGCTAGTATGCAAGAATCAAGACAAAAGCCCCAGTTTGATCCCTTGCTCTTCCTAAATGTTATAAAAATGAATGATCCTGTTCTGGCTTAATTCCTCAAACCAAACTTCTAGGTCTAGAGCTGGGAGAAATCCAAACCAGCCTCTTAAATAAGCTCATTTCACTCCCCCTGCCCCACTCTTTTTTTTTTTTGATAGAATCAAAAGCTCCAGCCATATGTCAAGTGTCAATGTCCACTGAAGCATTACCTTTGACATGAGTAGAATAAAGTTAACTCCAGGTAGATTCTGGTTACCTTGGATGCCACCTGTTATTTTCCTGACAACCAAGTCAACAATCGTTCATTTAGTGTCCACTAACATGTTAAAGAACTGAACTTGACCCTTGAGCAAGCTGCACCAAACATGTACTGCTGTTGACACTAAATTAGTTTCAAGTGGAACTGGGAAAACAGAACCAGCCTCAGATATCTAGCAACAGATGTCTAATGATAAAAATACTAACAATAAATGCTATTAAGATAATAGAATGTAAGACAGTTATAAAGGCAGAATTATTAATATGATTTGAGGGAAAGAAGGTCTCTTAAAATGACTGCCAACAGAAGTACTAGCCCAAAAAGACTTCAGGGAGACAGTGCTTTGAAAAGGTACAAAACATGCTGAGTCAAGAGAAAAGTAAGGAAGATAGAGTTAGGGTGCCTTTTGTGATCTTCCTAGCTATGACTTGGAATATAAAACCAGTCCAAGAACACAAAATGAGGAAGAATCAAACAGAAATGCATCTTAAGACTTTTAGATCTATAAAGTCAATAGTATAAGAAAGAACTAGTCTTGAAAAAGGCTATCAAAGATGCTTGAGGAAGACTACTTAAGACTTAAAAAGGGAAGAGGCTACAGAGATGCTGCTTTGGCTAGAATTTAGCATCAGAGAAGTCAATGGTGATGAATCTGAAAAAATTTGAAACACAGTATTAACAGAACTTCTGATTTCCTGATAGATTGGGTATGAGAAGCAAAGTTATTCAAAGAGGGCCAAAGATCATTCCATAATTAAAGCTTAGCTAGCAAAAACAAGAATGAACCCACGTTATCTGATCCGTTTTAAGGATCCTCAGGTATTGGCAAATCACTGCTCTCAGATCTATTCCCTATTGACATCCACCTTCAACTTTGTGTTAATTCCTTCTCTTTTTGTGTGTTTTCTAGAGGACCGATGAACTGAGACCTAGATTTCAGTTCTTACCTCACATTACTATAAATGAGTCCCAAAAAAACATCATTTCTCTACTTTTAAAAAGTTTAGTTATATCTCCTGCTGTGTTTGCTGACATCTAATTGCAATAAAAGTGTTCTTAAAAACTCTGCAATTAGTGCTGTGAATATCTAAGGAAACTAAACAGGCATGTTTTTCTTTAAAGGGAAGGGGAAAGAGAGAGAGAGATAGGAACAAGTTCCTCAAGCCAACTTACAAATCCTCCTTTTCTTAGACAGGAATCGCCCGGGGATGAGCTCAATACATACTCCACCATGCTAACGCCTAGTCCCCCACTCTCCGACCGTGGGGACAGTACAGAATTGACCTCACTGTTCACATGGAAACTCTGACCAGGTCTTCTCTGCACCATGATTGGCTGGGAAACTGAATGATCTACAAAAAAGATACACAAGCATGATACAGTGCAGCCAGAGGCTCAAACAAATTACGAGCGATGTCTCATGGATAAACCAATGACTGGGAATCAGGAAACCTGTCATGGTCAATTGAGCCAAAATGTCCTACTGTGTTTTCCCTAAGTATAATGTTCTACATAAGCTAATGAAACAGAACACACCCTTCATATATCCAGTTCAGCAATACAGTAGTTCACATAACTGGTTTATCTAGCTAAGTGGACAAATTAATGTTTACCCCTTTCAAGTAGCAGAATTCCTTTTTAATGTATTTTATTGGTAATGTCACTAAAAGGAAATGTGATTTTACTGCCCTTTTTAAAATAACAACATAATCTGATCTTTTCTGATGACCACTGTCATCTGAGGTTCCATTCTTACATTGCGCTGTAACACAGCACATTGGCTTTTGAATGTTCTGACTCCTTCCTCCCCATCATCTGTCATTTCTTTCTGCTGTCAGTGTGGCTGCCTCTACAAGTTCTCCCCGTCTCTCTCTTCAGGGGTAGTCAGTCAGAAATGCATCCATGCCCAGTGACTTATTTGGCCCCAACCACATTTTTAGATAGATCACCCCATACACAGTACACAGGGGCAATGGGAGGAGAAAGAAACATGAACTTCAAATGGCAGGCATGGATTTTCTAATTCCAAGTATGCTGACAGCAGTACAGAACAAGAAGTTATAGCTGAAATTACAGTCATTTCAACTAAGACCATTCCCCTGTGGCTAGCACTTCAGCCAAAATATTGAAGATTTGATTTTGCATTAATTATGTTTTAATAAATTACATCATATAAGCTCCTTCATGGCAATTATACTACAGGACAGGACACTGCTTGACATGCTTATGTCACTGATGTAAAATTCATGACTTGCCAATTGCTGAGGAAAGGAGCTCTAAGACAGGCATAAATCACAGTACAGATGCTAGATCTAGATTACCTGATGTTCCCCAGGCACTGTCTCGCCATTGATCACCCAGGAATATTCCTTTTGGTCCATCTTTGCTGGATTCATCTGTTTCCCAAAACTTTTTACCTGGCAAGAGCTGCTGCAAATTAAAAATAATAGATGCTTTTAAAGAATTCATAAAGGATGAAAGTACAGCAGTCAACACTTTCTTAGACAAGGGTACTGCAAGATGCTCACGTGCCCTGAAGGTCTTTAATTACAGTGTTCTGACTCTGCAGACTGTCCTCAGAGCACTACTTTATCTTTGATAAAAGTCACAAAGAGGCCTAATGCAAGCAGGGCTACAGATCAACCCATCACAATAGAGGCTCAGCTTAAACATCTGGAATTATTCACTTAATCTATGCCAAGATTTTTAAGTGGGGAGGGAGGGGGACTCATATTAGACCTATCAGCTAACTGCTCACTAAGAAGACTCTTACTGAAAAAGAAAAGTACCTACAACTATTGAAAAGGTTACTTCTGCCTACATTTACACTAACTGACCCTGAAAAGTTACTCACGCTTGGGCATGAACTCAGACACCAGCTATGGAACACTAGAGGCAAAATTTACCTCCTTTATACACAGAGATTCTATTTAAGCAAAACATTTTCAATACCACAAAGAAAAAATTAAAAACAAACAAAAATCAACAAAAAAAAACACTTCCTAACCACAACATTAACCTATTCCAAGATATTGGAAAGACAGATCAGTTATTCCCCCATTACTGGAAGGGAAATTAAAATCTCCTAACCTCAGTTAATCTTAAGAATACTTAGTAACGCCATTAAAGTGACTTCACAAAACATTCCATACTTCCTAGAAATGCAGGCATCACTAGCTTTAAATTAGCTCCCACCAAAGAAATGCAAACCACCCTTCAAGCAAAACACAGTATAGTTCTGCACATGATCAAAGCATTAGTGACCCAAGCTACAAGGTAAATTTTTATCCCATTATTCTTCATCAGCTTTACTCACTAATAAAACCTCCCTCTTATTTATTCTATGTTTTCACTTCAGCTGCTACTAGTCAGACAAGAAACTCAGAAGTTTGAGATAATACTTCATCACTGCTTTTGAGCATAAAAGAACACACCTGAAGACTTGAATTTCTCAGAGGAAGAGAATAGAAGAGCAGAGAGTACAAAACATTTGCTCTCCTCCTTGATAATTAAGGTTTACCTTTCCTATTTATAACCTATTATCCAATGATAAGGAGAAACATCTCAACTCTGCTCTCACTAAAACACATCTCAGCTATCCAATCCAACTTCTGGGTTTCTCAGCATCAATTTATTTGAGTTCTATGGAACTATATGGTAGATATGGGTTACTACCTGAACCAAAGTAGTTTCCCACTTATTTTTCAGGCCCTAACATTGTTTCCTGGTCCAACAAGGTCATGAAAAAAAGACCTATTTTGATCTGACATTTAATTGAACAGATGCACTGGTTTACTTGATGATGAACAGTTATAAGCAGTCAATTCCTAGTGTGCCTCTAGGGTTCATTCTCTCAAAGAAACAAGGACACAGCTGGTCTGTTAACTTGAAGTACAATGAGGACAGGTGGGAGCAAGAGCCCAGACCACAGCTAAGCAATGGAGTCAGGAAGCCCTAGACTAAACAACTTTGGTGTGTCCTAGGACAAAATGCAGGACTGCCCTGGGCCTCATTTTCTTTGTACTAATGAAGGAGGTATTTTTCAGGATGCTGTGATGATTAGAGATATTGTAGATGTGTGCCCAACACAATGTCCACCACAAAGGAGGTTCTCAATAAATGTATTCAGTGGCAATACACCAAGGCAAAACAGCTATAAACCGCAGAAGGGACAGTGAAAATTAACGTGCACTACTCATGCACAACTCAAGATTCTTGTTTTTAAACTTCTTTTTCTCCTCTTAATTTCAAAAATGCCCTCTCATAAGACTACAAATAGAAACAGAATTTCTTTCCCTGTTGGTAGATCTTTCTCCTGTATTTCCTATGGAGTGTGAGCAAACAAGAGTTTGCATCAACTTCTCTGTGCAAAAGAACGTCAGCATACGGGACACTTCACCAGTCGGTTAACTTTAGTCTCATATATGGGAAAGAGAGCAACGGTGATGAAATACATTCATTATACTCTCATCCCTCTCGACACAAATCTGGAAATCTTTACTCAAAACTCAAGCTTCTCTAAGCACCAGCCTCCATATGCAAACATAGTCTGTCCATAATTTTTCAAACTGCTTACTGAAAGTAGCAGCCTTTGAACTCAAGGCTTCAAAAATGACTTCTAAGACCCTGTCATCTTTCACTGTAGCTTGCCAGGTTGTTACAACATGCAAAGCCAGTAAAGGCAGGTCCACATAAAGCGAGCCATTTTCAGGTCAACTTTTCTCAAAAGGAAACAATAATACAAGAAACATGTAGAAAGGTACTAAAAAGCAGAGACTGTATTTCAAAGTGGTAATAGATGCAACAAATCTCAAAGGGATACAGCTGCCCCTTGGTATTCATGCAGGATTGGTTCCAGGAGCCTCCTTGGATACGGAAATTCTCAGACTCTCAAGTCCTTTATATAAAATGATGTAGTACTATGCACACAATGTGTACATGTTAAAAAATTCAAGACTCCAGTCAGATACTAAGAGGAAATGGTGTCTCCCACCATGAACAGTATCTATAAATATAAATCCTGAAGAGGTGCTAGGAGCAGTCCCAAAAGTTAGTAAAACCCCATACAATCTGGCAAAGTAGCCAAGATCAATTAACTATTACTAATAAAAATGGCAGGGAATGAAAAGGAAAGTCTGTAAGAGATAAAGAAAAAGAAAGCAGCAGCAGCAGGTGATAACAAGTCAATTCTCCTAAAGTCTCTGCCTCTAGGTCATCAGTCCCTCATGTAACTCCCCCTCTTCCTTTGACTGTGGGCTGAACCTAGTGACTTGCTCCTAAGGAACAATAAAAAGCAAAAATGATGGGAGTGTTGCTTTCAAGACTTAAAATACTGACTTCCATCTTGTTTCTGCTCCTCTCTCACCCTTGCTCCTTCTCACTTTGATGAAACTAGCTGCTATATTGTGAGCTGCCCAATAGAGAGACACATATGGCAAAGAACCAAGAGAGGTCACTGGACATCAATTCGTTAGGAACTGAGGTCCTCAGTCTAACAACCTGCGAGAAACTTAACCCTGATATCAATCACGTGAGTGAGCTTGGAAGCAGTTCCTTCCCCAGTTGGGACTTTGAGATGACTGTAGCCCCTGCTGGGGCTGAAATCTTTACTGAAGCTTGTCAGGGACCCTGAAATAAATAATCTTACAAAGTCATGACTGGGATCCTGTTTTGAGCCACTAAATTTTGGGGTAATCTGGTAAGCAGCAATAGGTAACTAATATAGCTGTGGATATACACAAGGGTTTTCTTACATTTAAAATATCTTTAAGATTTTATTTTCAAGAAGCAAGTCTTGTTCTATTTCTAATATTTTTTAATTTGGAAAAAATTTCATCTGTTTCACTTTGCCTTACAGCACTTCTGTAATAAAAAGAAAAAATTACTGGTTTTTTTAATTCTGCAAAATTAAATGGGCTTAGATATGTTAAGCTTACTGAGAATTAGTAGCAATCACAAAGCCAGGAGTCATCTAAAGCAAAGACGCTGTTTGAACCTGATCATACTAAAAGGAGCTGTAATCTACTGAACATAAAACAAAGTGATGATGAGTATCCAATTATTTCAAATTAAGATTCAAGCCCTCTAAAGTTAACATCATCCATAGCACAGGCTAAAGCCTCCAGGTTCGCCAACCTGCAAACCTTCACTTCTTGCTGCCATCGTTCAGTCACTAAGTTGTATCCTCTGAGACCGCACGGATTGAAGCAGGCCAGGCTGTCCTCCACTATCTCCCAGAGTTTGCTCAGATTTATATCCATTGAGTTTAATTCATGTCCATTAAACCTCCACGTAAATTCAATCACCAAACATTCAAATGCAACTGGTCTGTGAAAAAGATGGTTATTGCTTACCCCATCAAGAACTTGAAAATAAAGACTGCTCTCTGACAGGAACAAAGAACAGATCACAGCAGAAGTTTACAAAATTCAATTTAAAGAAAGATTAAGCAATAAGAGGATTAAAAGATTTGACAATTCTAAAGGAAGATAAGGGAATTAGGAATTGGACCAACAAAAGAAAAGGAGAGCCAGTGAGTCAGATGAAGAAGGCAGTATCGTCCAGTACCCAAGTTTAGGGAGAACCAATAGGATGCACAAACAAGTCCGTCCTTATAAAAACAATTACTGCATCAGACTAGCAGTGTGGGTACAGTAGCCACTAAAAACATCCAAGTTCCCTGGCTCAGACTCTGCTTACCAAGCAAACTTCTTAAGAGAACTTTGTTTCCACCTACAGCCAAACATGCTGATCCACTTGAGAACTGCTATCTCTCTTTATGAATCAGTAAACAGCATTTTAGTTTTCATACACTCATCTCTTGCGGTTCTAGTTAGTACAGGTCAGTACTATAAACCAATCAGCTCTAAATTAGTACATCCCCTTTAAGACATACAAATTGAGAACCAGGGCTTGGGAGATCCTACCATCTGACAGAAGGAAATGGCAATCCACTCCAGTATTCTTGCCTGGAAAATCCCAGGGACTGAGGAGCCTGGTAGGCTATAGTCCATGGGGTCGCAAAGAGTCAGACACAACTGAGCGACTTCACTTTCACCATCTGACACAGCAATACAACAGACCTTGTACTCTTCCTCAGTACTGTCTCATTACATGGGATTCCTAATTGCCCCTCCAATAGTATCCTGCTCTTCAGTCTTTAGAAGAAAAACACATACATTATTTAATCCCAGCTTGAACTACAGGTTTGTAAAATAAAAAACTTAAGAAGAGTAAAGAAATACAGTAAGCTTATTCATGAGGCTTCTGGAGAATAAAGTAGAAACCAAGCACCACTGGTTTATAAGCAATGTCAGCCACTTGGGAAACTTCTCTAAATTTTGTTTGGAAACACGTTTTAAAAAAAAAAGACAATACACAAAGCCACACTTGCACAATCAACCATCACATTAACCCCTACCAACAGTCCTTTAAACAAAAGTGTTCTAAAACGCTAAGAATATCAAAAACCTCTAGGCCTTTTATTTTAAGAAGTAATATAGCAGGTAAAGCACACACAACTACTCTGAAATCATTTTTAAAACTGGACAAACAAAGATGGTTTCATGTTCCAACTGTGCTGAATTTATTCACCTAGGTCTCAGTTTTCTCACTGATAAAATGAAGTTACAAACACTGAATGTTATAGCACGTAACAACGCGAAATTCAAGAGTAACCAGTCCAAGAGTTAGCTGTTAATATTATTTAATAACAAAATAGTAACCAATAGACTTCACACTCCTAATAGCACAGCCAGTGAGATGCTCCTGTGCATTCAACTCACAAATGTGAGCACATCATCACCCAGCCCACTTCAGTGTAAATCCTGTAGAATTAAGAGCCCTAACAAAAACACTGCAAGAAGAACCATGATTACAGCTTTGCAGAACTAAGAGGCAAGCTGATTAAGGACTGGGTGTGTTTGACCGTACCACCGCTAACACCTGAACAGATGGAAACTCCAGCAAGTATGCTGTACTCAGGAGGAACAAAATAGGTAACTACTCACACACTCAACATAAGCTACACAGAGCTATCTCTCAAAGCAGAAATTTGGCTTCTTAAAGAGTACAGGGATGCTACAGCCCCAAAGGCATGACCAGGTTTGATCATCTCATGTGGCAATGCAAACTTCCCACACAAGCTTAGTTTCACTGGAATGTAGCCAATACTGGAATCAAATACCTGACATTTTAACTAGCTGGTAAGATATAGCCCCCTCCAAAATTTTTTAATCTCTTGGTAAATATCCTCATTACATTAAAAGAATTTGACAACAACTCAGAGAAAGGACCACTCAGCACAGATGGCAGTAAAGAAGTACTATTGGTAAACCAATAGCTCTGACTGTGATAACTGTTTAATTTTCAGAAAACCACTCTCAAAAATAATGCCCTAAGGGATTTCCTGGCCCTCCATACCACAGAGGGTTATTGGGAAATGTAGTGAAATAGTTCATAATACTTTATACTATACACATAAAGCTTTATTACTGAAGTTTTAACACAAAACAGCTTACATATAAAAGAATAAATTAATATCCTTTACAAGGCATAAAGAAAAAGCCTTGTACACACATCCATTCACTGTTAGGACAATTCTTGTGGAAAGGATTGTACATTAGGAGTCATGTTCACCTCCTACATTTTTGGTGGAAATGTAAATTGATGCAACCACTATGGAAACCAGTATGGAGCTTTCTTTAAAAACTAGAGTTGCCATATGACCCAGCAATTCCACTCCTGGGCATATATCAAAACAAAACGGGGCATAATCCAAAAAGATACATGCACCCCTATGTTCATAAGCACCACTATCTACAATAGCCAAGACATGGAAACAACCTAAGTGTCCATAAAGAAGATGTGATATACACAATGAAAAGAGTAAAATAATGCTACCTGCAGTAACATGGATGGCCCTAGAGATAATCATACTAAATGAAGTCAGAAAAAGAAAGATAAATACCATATATGTTATCATTTATATGTGGAATCTAAATATGGTAAAAATGAACATATCTATCAAACAGACAGACTTACTGATATGGAGAACAGATGTGTGGTTGCCGAGAAGGAGGTGAAGGTGGGAAAGATAAGGGTTGGGAGTGTGGGATCAGCAGATGCAAACTATTACATACACAGGAGGGATAAACAACAAGGTCCCGCTGCATAGCACAGGGAACTATATTCAATATCCTGCAATAAACCATAATGGAAAAGAACACGAAACACAGGTACATGTGCAACTCTATCAGCTTGCTGTTCAGCAGAAATTAACACAACACTGTACATCAACTACACTTCAATAAAAGTTTTAAAAATAATAAAAAATTTAAAAGCTAGGTAAAAAAAGTTATGTTCATTCCTGAGTTTATCAACATTAAATAATTCAAGGTGGCGGGGGGGGGGGGGAAGCTGCACATTCAAAGTATAACAGCAAAAAAGCTGGGAGCAAATTAAATGTTCAATAAGGTACAGCTGTATGCAACAATGTACGCACACCCAAAATAGCTATCATGACTATATGTAGTATTTATAAAATAACAGTAAATTTTAAAAGCAAAATACAAAATTGTACATGTAAAGACTGCTTCTCTTCATGGACCCTTCCCTTTTGGATCAAGATTGGAAAGAAAAATAAAAGCTGAAATGGGTGTCTGTTGATGTAGTGGGATTATGGATGACTTGTTATAATACACACTTTTATTATGATTTAGAACTGATTTTTAATAAAAACTGAGATACTGGTACAGAATTCACTACAAATAAACATGGCATTTTCTCTTAGCAGATACATTTTGCTACAACATAATTTCAAAGTGACCAAAGTTAGTGGGAATTTTAAGAGAGCTCACATTGCATGCTTCAAATAATTTTAAGCAAGCAGATAGTAACTTCCAGTGCACTTTGAAAACTGTAGCTTAAATAAGGAACGATTAAAATGTTCAATGGTTTAATCACAGGTTTAATCTTTGGTTTTAAAAAGCCAAACAATATGGTGGTTTTGCTTTCAAGTTTAAGGAATAGGATCCCCTAAATTCTCACTTCTCACTTATATGTCTACTAATTAAGGAAGTGTCCTGCATCAGTTACTCAATACTTCTATGCAAAGATTATTTTTAAATGTTTATAAACATTCTGCTGTTTCATTTTATTCAAGTCATAAAAAATTGTTGAAAAATCAATGTTTGCTATAATTTTTCACATATGTCACTACTAGGCAGCATCATAATCTGACATCTAGCAATTACTACTTAAAATGTTTAGCCTATATGGCAAGATGACTACTAGTGAAAACTAATTTCCATATTAATGGTCTCACAACTAAACATCTTTTGGTTAAAATCTAATATATTCCTTTTAAGAAAAAATGTTTAATATTTTGCATAATTATAACTGTAGTATATAAAATTAACAGATTTTTTACAAAATATTTTCCAGGGTTATTAAACACTTATCATAATAAGCACTGCTAATAATTGTATCTAATGTCCTTTAATAACACTTCCACCACTAATGATGAAGTTACACAAATCACTTAGGCCTGGCCAATATGTGGTAACTTCATCTTCTCTCTCGTATCTGGAAAACCAGTACTGCTTTTCTGACTACTGAAAAAAGAAAAGGTTTAGCATCTGAAGTACTTACAGATTTTAAAAAGTAAACTATTACTTGAACTTACACTGAAATGCACACCCCGCAGAAGCCACTACTGGAAGTAACAAAAATACTGAAATAAATAAATAACAAAAAGTCTTTGCTTTGAATGAAAGATTAAAAACCTACCAGGAATCAAAGTGATAGTTACAAGGCATTTCAAAATAAGCACACTAATAGTGTGATGCAGACCGTTAGACTTCACAACCTACAGAGATGAGAAAGGAGCAGTACCCGGCACAGGACGGCCTGGACGCCTTAAAGGAGGAAGGAGCAGAAAGCAGAAAGGGCAAAGGCAGAAATGAAAGCCAGTGGGGCAGGTTGCTCTTGTTCAGTAGCTAAGCTGTGTCTGACTCTGGGCGACCCCATGAATCATAGCATGCCAGGCTTCTCTGTCCTGGTGCCCACCAATAAAAAAGAAAGCTGGCCATCAACTAGAGGAGCAGTAAGAAGGTAACAAAAGAACAACTAGTCTAGCTGCCAGTGAGGCTTAGTGGAGCACTGAGGAGCTAGGCTCTAATCCAACAGGCAGCAACAGAGAATAAAATCATAAAAATTCACTTTAAAAGATTAACTTAACATTCCTTTATTAAATGGAGTGAGGGAAAGCAAACAGATGCTGGGACGCCAAGCAAAACGGTGACCTCAGTAACCTAGCCATAAAATGGTAAAAGAAGGGATCTGTGGAAATGGGAGCAGGGAAGGTAATACAAACTGCTGCTTAGATGCCTCGCTCAGCTTTCAAGGCATTTTAAATTATTTAATTTCAAAATGGAAGATTCATAGCCCATTATGATGATCAAGAATGAAGTCACAATGTATACATAAATAAGCCAGTCTACCACTGAAGTTGTCTTAATCAGGAATCTATTCCACAGAGTCAGTTGAGTACAAAGACCAGAAGACAACAGGGTCCAACTATGTAAGAATATGGTGTCACAAGTTTAAATCTACAACTCCAAAGTGTAAGGTTTTAAGGTAAGGCTGTCCTGAGGATTCACTCTGAGTTGCTGGGGAACAATAAGAGAAAAAGACAATCAACTAAAGATAGAAGAATTTGGTAGCTTTGAAATTTTAGGACCACCACAAAATAGACCGAGTTGCAAACAGTTCTTCAATTGAGGACAACTGTTAACTTAAAAATGTACTCTGGGGACTTCCCTGGCTGTCCAGGGGTTAAGACTCGGGGAACACCGCACAGCTAGGTCAAATTTTAAAAAAAAAAAATACACTGTCTTCAACAAAGCACAAAGTTTTCCCAGTGTTCTTTACCACACAAAAAATACAACCACTGTTAACAACTTTATCCTTGAAACTAAACGCACAAAAGACACTGGCTGCTTTCATAAAGCATGCCCTTCAAAAAAAAAAAAAAAAAAATCAGAGATACTGTTAGTACCTCAAGCTCCATAATATTTTGTGGTAAATTAACCTGGGGCAAGTTCCACACTAATTCTTTCTCCACTGCATATCCCTTCCTGAAGCCACTGAAAGTAAAGTTTTCTTTATACCTTCCCACTTCAAGTTACTGGAATGGAGCCAAAAGAAACTTCTTTTCTCTTATCAACTTCATAAACAGTAAATTTATGTTCAGAAAATGAAGAAATGCCCAAGGTGAACAAAGAACTTCCAGATGTTACAGCATACTAACACATATATATGGAATTTAGAAAGATGGTAACGATAACCCTATATGCAAAACAGAAAAAGAGACACAGAAATACAGAACAGACTTTTGAACTCTGTGGGAGAAGGTGAGGGTGGGATGTTTCGAAAGAACAGCATGTATACTATCTATGGTGAAACAGATCACCAGCCCAGGTGGGATGCATGAGACAAGTGCTCGGGCCTGGTGCACTGGGAAGACCCAGAGGAATCGGGTGGAGAGGGAGGTGGGAGGGGGGATCGGGATGGGGAATACGTGTAAATCTATGGCTGATTCATATCAATGTATGACAAAACCCACTGAAATATTGTGAAGTAATTAGCCTCCAACTAAAAAAAAAAAAAAAAAAAAGAACTTCCCGATGTCCAAGCTGGATTTAGAAAAGGCAGAGGAACCAGAGCTCAAATTGCCAACATCCACTGGATCATACAAAAAGCAAGACAGTTCCAGAAAAACATATACTTATGCTTTAATGACTAAGACAGAGCCTTTGACTGTGTGGATGACAACAAACTGGAAAATTCTGAAAGAGATGGGAATACCAGATAACCTGACCTGCCTCCTGAGAAATCTGTATGCAAGTCAAGATGCTACAGTTAGAACTGGGCATGGAACAACGGACTGGTTCCAAACTGGGAAAGGAGCACGTCAAGGCTGTATATTGTCACCCTGCTTATTTACCTTAGATGCAGAGTACATCATGAAAAACACCGGGCTGAATGAAGCACAAGCTGGAATCAAGACTGCCAGGAGAAGTATCAATAACCTTAGATACGCAGACGATACCACCCTTATGGCAGAAAGCAAAGAGGAACTAAAGAGCCTCTTGATGAAATTGAAAGAGGAGAGTGAAAAAGCTGGCTTAAGACTCAACATTCAAAAAATGAAGATCATGGCATCTGGTCCCATCACTTCATGGCAAATAGATGGGGAAACAATGGAAACAGTGAGAGATTTTATTTTCTCAGGCTCCAAAATCACTGCAGATGGTGATTGCAGCCATGAAATTAAAAGACGCTTGCTCCTTGAAAGAAAAGCTATGACAAACCTAGACAGCATATTAAAAAACAGAAACATTACTTTGCTGACAAAGGTCCGTCTAGTCAAAGCTATGGTTTTTCTGTAGTCATGTATGGATGTTAAGAGTTGGACCATAAAGAAAGCTGAGCACCAAAGAATTGATGCTTTTGAACTGTGGTGTGAGAGAAGACTCTTGAGAGTCCCTTGGACAGCAAGGAGATCAAACCGAAGTCAATCTTAAAGGAACCTCGTCCTGAATATTCATTGGAAGGACTGATGCTGAAGCCTAAGCTCCAATACTTTGGCCACCTGATGCAAAGAACTGACTCACTGGAAAAGACCTGATGCTGGCAAAGATTTTTCAGCAGGAGGAGAAGGGGACAACAGAGGACGAGATGGTTGGATGGCATCACTGACTCGATGGACATGAGTTTGAGCAAGCTCTGAGAGTTGGTGGTGGACAGGGAAGCCTGGCGTGCTGCAGTCCAGGGGGGTCGCAAAGAGTCTGAACTGAACCAGGTTTTTCTGCACAATAGAAGGAAAAGCATGTAAGGAAACAGAAGACAATGTTATTATCCTGGCCACCTTTAAGTTACCTATAAATAAAGTCATTTGTTTTTATCTAAGTATAAATTACATGGTTTGATCTACAACATAATCATATTAAAGTTATACTAGGTCTAGACTTTAAATGATTATTTCCAATAGTACCTGGGAGCCCAGTGTGCAAAAGATAAGCTTCCAGGTCAGTTAGGAAATCTGTAATGTGCATGAATAAACCATGAAAACATCTAGTTTGCTTCTAGTTTGCTTCCTACCCCCCTCATATTCCACAAGCAGGAAGCAAACAGCTCGGTTAAAACAGGATAGAGTCCTCTTCCTCAAGATGGGACCAAACACTCAGTTTGGGACCCATAACTAAGATGGGACCCACACAACCAGTCATCCTCAGGCTAATTTTAACTATTAAATTGACAAGTGTCTCAATATGCCAGTTATGGACAAGTTCCCTCTTTTATATGTTCCAAGAGTGGAAAATGTCATAGATGTGCATGTAACACAGAAAATAAACTATTTCTTCTATACATTTTGCTAAAATGAGGATCACAGAATGCATTAATTAATTAAGTGACAATGAATTAATTTTCATCTTCTGGGTCCTCAGCAGCAAAATAAAAGTAAACAAGAAAGAATTACGTACAACATAGCTTAATACAAGTTTGAACAAGAAGTATAACAAAAGCAATTCCAATTTTCTAAACACCATTATGTCTGGTTGTATATATAATGAGGATATTTCCACGCCCCAGCAGATGGCCCAGAGAATGTATCCTATGCTTAGAGCTACATTAAACAAAAGATCCTTTATAATAAATGCCTTTTATATATAAGATTCAACTTGGATGATAACAGCATTGCTGATATGCTATTCATCTTATGTACTCTGGTAAAATAATTACTGAATAGTTTGAAAATATAAAGATTTGCAGAAGAGACTGAATAAATACTTTTCAGTTTTATCTATTCCTCATCCTTCCCCTCTTCAGAACCCCACACCCCTGAGGATGCAAAAGTAATATGAATACAGAATACAATCAATATTTACTGAATTGAACTGAGGTCTCTTGAGGTTCCCTGGGGGAACTTCTAAAGTAAAAGGGAAAATAAAGAGGAATTCATACTTAGAAAAAAATATTTACTGGTAAACAATTCATTCAACACAATAGTAGGCAGCCACTGTTAGCTAAGTGCGTATTAGCTGAAGCCTCTGCCTTCAACAAACTTATGTGCAAGGAAATAGAAAATATTTACACAAAGCACATATATAAAATAAATCAGGGCCATAGAAATGATATAAACAAATAACTTGCTACTTGAATTCCCTCTGTAGTTTCTGGTTGGTAAAAACTCTGGGAAAGAACTCTTTCCCAGGAGAGCTGATGAGCAGAGCGGGGTTTCTGAGCACTGGGGGCTCTGGACATGCAGAGTAACAGTAGGAGAGCTACTGTTAAACCCAGCAACAGAGAGCTGGGTTTAAAGAGCTGGCCCGTGATCATGTTAACCTCTGTAACCCATGTTTGTCCAGACGTCATCATACTGCAGGACGCCTGTGAAAACTGTTAATGTGTATGAAATGATTAATAAAGTACCTGGAAAATGGTACATGTAGACTGCAGTTATTATTATTTCTGAACCTAATGAAACAGAACTTGAAGTCAATCCACATTTTGGTATTTCTGATCTTTGCTGGAGTCACTTGACCTTAGAACTCATGCAAAAATGATACTAATATCTCTCAAAAATCTGTTGGAATATTCACATAGGAAATGATATCAATGCCAAAGTGTCTTGAAAAGTGTTACTGCAGTCAGTTAGCTTACTTTCAAATAAAACATACTGATGTGGATGAAAAAAATAAAAACAGAAAAAGGAGGGTAAAAGAGAAATTTAATGAAGACAAACTAAGCAACATGTGGATCAGTTATCTCCTGCTTCAAAGGAGCATGTTTTACTGTATTCAACATTCCAAGGCAGCTCAACGCATACAGTGGTAGGTCTGCCCATTCTTCCTAGTGCAGGACAGAAGGAAGATACTGGAATGAGTGGAGTTCCACACAGGTCTCAAAGTCACAGGGCCGAACTGGGCACCAGGTTTCAAATGTCACATGCACCCACATTTACAGGGTTAGAAGACACCTTCTTAATCTTCTTTCTCAAAATGCCCAATCCTCATCCCAAAACTATTAAGAGATCCCAGAAACTTCCGAAACAAGATTCATATAAAGGTCACTTCTCTGCTAACACAATCATTAACAGAATACAGGATAGTTATTAACTTCCTCCCGGTCACTTGGCCTGCCTGGCTATGTTTTCTCTAAAGTAACCATTCCATTTTAATAACAAGATGTCAAAAATGCCCAACAATCAAATGGTATTAACACAAAATGAACGGAACTAGGAACCTTTTGCCATTCCTCTGCATACTCAAAAGCTGCATTTTGTGGGGGAAAGGTGTGTTACACTGTTGGGTTGATATTTTTATATTAAGGCTCTATTTATTTTTCCCTCCTTCTGCAAGAAGGGATGCATGATCTTGCTAGCAGACAACATATTCCTTTCCAAAATTCAATCCAGTTTAGAGACAACTGAGTTACTTTTATGGGACTCTACCTGCAAGGAATTTACAGTGTGAAATTAGCCCCTCTAGGGCTGTAGATCAAAAAAGTACTTTTAGCTACCGCAAAGCCTCCAATTCTGTGAGCTATCATGCCATGATGAAAGATGTGGACGTGACGTCCACATTAGGCTCCCACCTGTCCCAATTCCCAAATTACCACCCTTATGAGCCATGATGGACAAACACTTCGGTATCTTATGCAGCTGCAGATGGTGAATGACTCAGACACCCCAATGAAAAGTTACAGAATCACTACATCACAGTCTAAACACATCTTTAAGGTATCTCAAAGATACCTCTGGCATATCCTAGAAATAGCAAAACTATTCTGATGTTCTATCTTTTTAAAGATAGAAATCAGGACAAACTTCAAGGATCTTAAGACTTAAAAGGGTCCTAGAAGACTATCTAGTCCAATATCTGTGTCTTATACATGGAAAAAAAGCAAAGTCCAAAGAATATGAGTGTCTGAGGCAAGGCCAGAAGTGGTGACATAAGGGTTCTTCTTGTCCAGTGAGCTCCCATCCCACAAAGCTGTTTCTTTCTTTTGGTTAAGAGCTCTTCAAATTATTGTCAAACTCCTTACTCTACAAGCCATTCTGCTTTCTCACATTTACAGGCAGAATTTCTAAGTAATGCCTAATGAGAACCTACATCTAAGTTTTAAGTATATCTCACCTTATTCTACTTCCAGGGAACGTGGTAGGATTCATTATTACTCCACATACAGAAGCACTTTCCAGATTTCATTCCTCTTGTTTACAAACTTGTCTATTACCAAGGGTAAGTTTTTCTATGCTTCAGTTTTCTAAAACAAAGATGAAGGGCCACATATCTAAATACATTCCATTTATTCCAGAAATAATCACTATTATTAATGTCCCTGAACACTGTCAAGTTAACTATATGTAAAACATTAAGGAAACTTAAAAAGAAAAAAGTTCCTTGGTTTTTAAAAGCGAGATAACCAATTATTCAGGATAAAGTGTCTTTTCCGTCAAAGACTCGAAGTACTTTCAAATGAGAACCGCTAACCTCTGCAAATCCATCCCTTTCGGGACATAAAGAGGAGTAATGCTGCCCTCCTATATGTAGAGTAAATAAGTCATGCAAGATCATAAGCCAAATAACCATGGTAGAACCAGAGCCCAGAAACATCAGGACAATGAGCCTTCCTCAGTACTACAAAGATACACTCTTAAATACTCAACTACCAGAAATAATCTATGCCTTTAAACTTTTCAAAACTGAACTTAAAGTTGAATGAAAGGGGCTGCTAGCAAGGACAGTAGATGAAATATCTGAAAATAATTTGTAGCCCTAAGCCTAACAGATTTTCTTATCTTCCTTTTTATGTGTACTTCTTAGAACAGGAGGCAAGTAAAGCATTTGTACTGTGTCCTTCAGCTATGACCAGCTGTATTTCAGACAACCAGCAAGGTTTGAAGGTGAAGTTTTAAATAGTCACTTCTGAGTAAGATTTCTAAGAAACACTCTAAATACACCAAAGTGACTCTAGGAGTCTATCGAACACTGGCTTTGATGAGGGAAAAGAAATAACAAGAGCCAGGCACTACTAACTTTACCAAAAATCAATTACTTTGAAAGAAGCCAATTTTCTGAATTCCAAAGATTCATACATTCTTTGAACATAGGTATTATTTTCCCTAAGGAGGACTCTCACACAAGCACACAGACACATACAAATAAAAATAAAATAACTGCAGCAAAAAAAATACTGTGCTTGGCTTATGCAATTTACTTGAAATTTTAGTGTTTATGTGGGTAAAGACTACATTTACACACATCCCCTCCCAGAGATGCTTTATTGTTTAAAGAGAAGGAAATTCAATGACATTAAGCTAATTAGAAACATTTTTATTACAAAAACTTACTTTCTTCCTTTCTCTTTTGTGTCCATCTCCCTTTTATCTCTACAAAAACATCCTCCCAACCTACCCCTATATGAATCCTAACTAAATTATAGGACATTGCTCAAGTCCTATATACCTCCTCCATTCAAGTAAGCACAAACTAGTCTTGCCAGTAGTGATCACTAACCTTCTCAGAACATGAACCACACAAAGAAAAACAGTGCACACTTTCCGTCATCATGTATATTCATTCCATGCTCAACTAGCTAAATAAAGAGTTCCTCGAATTCAAAAACTTCGCTCCATACTTAGTTCCCTTTGTGCCTGGACACTGGGTTATGCTTTCAAAACCTAGTTTCAGTTAAGTATCAGTATTTTAGGAGGGAAGTATACTAAGCATTTTTAAAAATCCACCCCCAAATATCTATTGTTATAAAGCTTACTAAAATGAGATTTCTGTGATCAATTCTAAGTCCTGGCTTTATTCACTCTCATGCTTTGGAGAGGTAGCCAGGTCAGAGTCCCAGCTCCATCACTTTCTAGATTTATGACCCTGAGCAATTTAATTCATCTCTCTCGGTCTTTTTCTTTATCTGAATGAAAGAACCGTCCTGAGTTATTGAGGAGACAACGAATGCAAATCTCTTAACATCTGCCTAATAGGTGGTCAACAAACAGTAGTTACTACTACTGTGTTAACAACGAGGAAAGAACAAAGAAGTGTGACACTGCATTCCTGGTGGAATGTGTATTTTGTTTAGTTATTTACATATGCCCATGTAGAGGTCTGAGGAGTTACATATAAACATCAAAAAATAACATTTCTAACAAAAGTAAGGAGGGTGCGGTCTGGAGACCTTGGGAGGAAGGAACATTTTGAAAAGAAAAAAATGATTTTTTAAAATACTTTTGTTGTTAATTTAAATAAAATTCACTTTTTGTCCACTGTTCTTTGATTAGAGTTAAGTCTTTAGAGATTATGAAGTGTTGCTTACAAAACAGTAACAGGATATTATTTTTATTTTGTGTAACTAATTTTAAGACTGGGATTATATTTTTGGTAGAATGAACCAGGTTACCATCACAGGAATGTGAAAGCAGATAAATGCGGTTTCCCCACCTATACTTAGTATCAGATACATCTGTTAACCTTCTGTTCAAATTCTGCTCCAGAAATACAGTGAGAAAATCTTTACTTAATAACCAAACAGGGTTTATTAATGTGCACTGTTTCAATAATATTAGGCAAGCACCGGAAAACATAAGGACACCTACCAATCCGATCTGCAAACTGGAGGAAAAACAAAAACAGGCCACAAACCCATGAAGCCAAGATGACTCGGAAAAGTTAGAAACAAAACCTTATAACCAAGACAGCAAGAATCTTAGGATCAAAGCACCAAGACTTTAACTAATACTCAGTCACAATGGTAGTCAATGAAAATTTGTTATAAATCAGGAAAGAAAATTATCTTAATTTTGAGTCCTCAGAACCTAGCACAGTGCCTGGATCAAAGAATATTGGCTAAATCATTAAGAACAAATGTATTTAATGAATGATATAAAAGAGAATCCAGCATATAGCTATTCTCCCTCCTTTAAAGTGTTAAAATAGACATGGGAACTTTTAAATATTAGATACACAAAAAATAAAACAGGAAAAAAAAAAACCTAAGGCTACTCTCCAGGAAAAAAAGAATCACACCCAAATGTCTAGTTTGTGAACCTGTGACATCTTCAGCAGTTAATGCAAACTTATGTTTTGCCTGTCACCACAACACTTAGGTCAACATACAGAAGCACCGGAAATCAGCTGTCCTTCATCTATATTCCTCTTTTAGAATTACGGCAATCTTCACTATCAGTATAACGAATGATAGTAAATTTTGTTTTCTGCAAATTTTAAACATTACAAACAAACCAAAATCCTTATTTCTAAATTCTATCTATGTAATGGGTGACTAGCTCAGGCCTCAATCTTCTCGAATTATTTACCAAAAATCTCAATTCCTTCTTCACAATGAAACTGCAAACAACATCCTCAAAAGCTGCAACATCCTCTAAAGATAGGTTATCAACATATTGACTAGCAGCAGATCTAAAAACTCTTTCACTGCAAAAGAATCTAATGACTGAAAAATGAAGCAAAGGTAAGGACATTTGATGCATATAAAACTAAGTTATTTTGTAAAATTTTAACACCTCAATTTCCAACTGACTGGTTAAGATAATATTAATTTGTGCTTACATTTGGGTTTTATTTTTAACATATTAGGCTAAAGTTAACATTCTCCTTATAATGAGATTGTTTTGGCAAAATTCTGCAATACCCCACTCCTATCATGAGGATGGCAACAAGGAAAAGCAAGCACATACTTCTGGAGACTAGATTCGGACACATTTGATGAGAGACAGCTCCAACCTTCCCTTAAAAACAGACCCACGTTTCTGACACACCAATTTACTTACCTCTCCCATCGCTCTTCCCTCCAGAGCAAGTGCTTGAAAATCATGATTCAGTTCATCCATAGAACGTACCTAATGTTTAGAATAGAGGAGGGAAAAGTTTCACGTTAGTACCTTGAATTTTACATACACATTAAATACAACTGAAAAGCTTTTTGATGCTTACTTTCACATATTGACAAGGAAAATAACAATAATCAAGTGACTAAGATTAAACATTCACTTACCTTTAACCATCAGGTTCAGCAATGATCCCTGCGCTTTCTCCCCTCCCAATCCCTTTTGCTTTCAAACATGAAAAACACAGAATCCAAAAAAAGAAAAAGGAAACTGCATCACACGAGAATTACGATAGCTATTGTTCATACATTTTAACTTAGTAAGTAAAGCTCAACATGTTTAAGGGCAATGATATATGTAGATGATTATGTTACCTAAACCTTGCTACTGGCTCTAAGACCACAGCTTGTCCACAGCTGTGAACAGTTAAATACAAATTAGGGGACTCATTTGATCCAAGCTAGTATGTCTTTGACAACCTCAGGGAAAAAGTCACTACAAACTACATAACTGAGTGCCCTCAACATTTCTCCAACTTGGAAGATCTCTGGGAGCGCCTAGAATCTCAAAACCAGGAGAAAAAAAATCAGCAAGTATCACAAGAATCCCTTCAAACTTTACCTAATTAAATGTACTACCTACATCATAACAATCTTTCTAGACTTCAATTAACTCATCTTCAAGGTCATTACTAGAAGGTAATATTTAAGAGCAAGAATGAAGTGTGGAACAGATTACACAAAACAGTCATAACTCAAAAACCCTTTCCTGTCCAATAGTCACCTCTCAGTTATGAGCAAGAAGCCACCTTTGCTAAGGCTAGAGTACAGTCCCTCGTTTATTAAAAAGGAAGGCTTTCCAGCCTCCCTGCGAAAGATGGCTGACTGCCTAAAGTGGAACATTCCCAAACCCCCTCATCTAATCACCACCGCCTCTAAATGTATGTACAATGTCTAGCACTGGGTGAACGCAAAGAGCCAAACTAGAGCCAGGCAGGGGGAGAGCAGAGCATGGAACATGAACTGGAATACAGCTGGAGGGATCAATTTAACAATTTTATTAGCATGCTGCCTGAATACCACCCAATAATCCTAATTCTACCGAGGTGACAGCACATAAAAATACAGTCACATTGTTCTGAATTATACATTTTCAAGACCCAATGCTACAAATGATACACTGTTGTCACTAAGATGTAACAGCTTTGGGATGCTTGTCAAAAATGTAAATTTATAAAATTCAAAATGACGCTCAATTTAAGCCATATAAAAACAAAGAGACATAGAGATAAGACTTGTTACTGTAGTAAACAGTTTCAAAGGGCCTTGAAACAGAAGCTAGAGTCACAATACACGCCATTTACATTATTCAGGTAAGCACACTGAATAAGCTCCTAAACTTCAGGTGGTAAAAATAAGGAGGGGTGATGAGGACAGAATCTTAGCTAGAAACTCTACAAACAATAGATAAAATCAATTTGAACCTTCAGGACAAATAACATTTACAAGGCATGTAATTTAAACGCATATAAAGTTCTACACTATTAGGAGCTCTTCCTATGGAATCTATAAACATGCTTTTAACTAGATGCTAGGAGTTTCACGAAAATTCAAAAACCTACAAATAGTTTTAACCAAGAATGTTAGAATTCTATTCATGTTTCCCAAGAAAAAAGTAGGAGTGGCTACAAAAATGAAAAAAGGGCTTCCCTGGTGGTCCAGTGGTTAAAAATCCGCCTGCCAGCGCAGGAACGTGGGTTCAATCCCTGGTCCAAGAAGATCCCAAATGCTGCGGGGCAACCAAGCCTGTGCAACACAACTGCTGAAGCCCACGTACCTAGAGCCTGGGCTCCGAAACAAGAGAGATGCCCGTGTGCTGACCTAGGAAATGAAGAGAAAGCCTGAGTGCAGCAATGAAGACTCGGCACAGTCGGGAAGAATTTTTACTTAATTAAAAAGTGAAAAAAGAAAGTGGGAATGGTAAGGAAGGTAGAGAACATGCAATGTGCATATTGATGCTATCATCACAACAATCTCACAGTAATTATTCCTATTTAAGAGATTAGAACTGAGCCTCAGAGATACTGTTCAGTCAGTTCAGTCACTCAGTCGTGTCCGACTCTTTGCGACCCCATGAACTGCAGCACGCCAGGCTTCCCTGTCCATCATCAACTCCCAGAGCTTACTCAAACTCATGTCCATTGAGTCGGTGATGCCATCCAACCATCTCAGCCTCTGTCATCCCCTTCTCCTCCCAAGAACACTTTCTCTGTCAACCACTGTTAAGCAGGGAAGTGCACTTAGACGGCATTTCCAGGACCTAAATGCAGGTGTTCCAATGTTTGTGTACTGTCCTTTCTATGTCACCAAGCTACATGCAGGGCAGCCACAGGAGGATGCCACCCCCAGACGGAGGTGCCTTCAGTTTTTGCCAAGGGCCTTGCCAAGTGTGTCCTCTTGGTATGCTTGCCTTTCCTTCCCACCTGTTTATTCCCCCCACCTTCACAATTTGCCCCTCCTGCCCTCAGTGATTTCCACCCCTTTCTATACCACCTTCCACCCACTCTTCATTCTCTTTCCTACCAAATTTTATTTGCTGGCTCGCTCACTCTCTCGGCTCTCCTGTCTCCCCCTCTTTAGCTCTCTGTTCACCTCAAGCTCTTCCTCCTTCCTTGCGTCTGTCTCTGTCTCACGTACAAGGTGAACCGCTCCTCCTCCCACCTCCTTGAGACAATGAGAAGGGAGCTCACTTTCTGAAGTCTGCTTTGCTAGTACAGAAACCATTTGCCCACGGTTGAGTGGACAAGATAAACCAAATCACTCTCACAAGTGTTAACAAGTCAGATATTTATTGTTTATAATGGGAGCTGTACTTGGTATGATCATCAACATGAGGCAGACTCCACAAAACTCTTCCCAGAAAACAAAACTAATAATCAGAAAAAGATGCTCAGGAATCAAGAGAAATCAAGTTATGAAAACTGAGACCACTGTAAGAAACGTCCTGGGCAGGTTAACAAAGAAACTTACTCTATATGAAGGAGAAAAGCTAGCTGTAAATGATAACCACAGAAAATGCTCCCATCAGGATAGAACCATCTTTAAGTTCTTGTACAACTATACCTCCCCCTTTTCTCTAGTATTCAATTTGAGTGATGAGTTAATGTTAATGTTTCTTTAATTAAAAGTTTACTAATTTAATTAAAAGTTTACTAATTTGTGGCTCAGCCGGTAAAGAATCCACCTGCAATGCAGGAGACCTGGGTTCGATCCCTAGGATGGGAAGATCCGCTGGAGAAGGGAAAGGCTACCTACTCCCGTATTCTGGTCTGGAGAATTCCATGGACTTTACAGCCCGTGGGGTCACAAAGAGTCGGACACGACTGACAGACTTCCACTTTCAATTTCATCTTCACTTTTGCTGAATGTCTATAAGACTTCCTTCCTTCTACTAAATAATCTATTCCCTTTGGTTTCCCAAAACTACTTCCTACTTTTGTCTTTGGGCTACTGGCCAGTTACTCATCTTACACCCATCCAGTTTCTCTACTGCTGCCCCTCCCCATAAAATCATCTCTTACTCCCTTTTACTAAAGCCACAAAGCAAGATAACCACCTTAGGGTCTGACCTACCTCATATCCCTCACTTCATCCCACCCAAGAAGGATCATCTGTATAAACGACGAAGTTTCTGAGTTTCCTTTCCATTTCCCAGATCTTTCTTCTGTAAGCCTTCTGCTTCTAACAAGGTTCTTGTCCTAACCAAAATCATAATTTTGAAAATTAAATTGGTGTTTTACCAAAATCAGTCAGTCAGTCCAGTCACTCAGTCATGTCCAACTCTTTGCAACCCCATGAATCACAGTACGCCAGGCCTCCCTGTCCATCACCAACTCCCGGAATTTACTCAAACTCATGTCCATCGAGTTAGTGATGCCATCCAGCCATCTCATCCTCTGTCGTCTCCGGCTCCTCCTGCCCCCAATCCCTCCCAGCATCAGGGTCTTTTCCAATGAGTCAACTCTTCGCATGAGGTGGCCAAAGTATTGGAGTTTCAGCCTCAGCATCAGTCCTTCCAATGAACACCCAGGACTGATCTCCTTTAGGATGGACTAGATGGATCTCCTGCAGTCCAAGGGACTCTCAAGAGTCTTCTCCAACACCACAGTTCAAAAGCATCAATTTTTTGGTGCTCAGCTTTCTTCACAGTCCAACTCTCACATCCATACATGACCACTGGAAAAACCATAGCCTTGACCAGACGGACCTTTGTTGGCAAAGTAATGTCTCTGCTTTTTAATATGCTATCTAGGTTGGTCATAACTTTCCTTCCAAGGAGTAAGCGTCTTTTAATTTCATGGTGCAGTCACCATCCGCAGTGATTTTGGAGCCCCAAAAAATACAGTCTGACACTGTAGGAAGTTATAAAATCAAAATAGATAAACACAGAACTATACATCACATTTGGAAAATGAAAAACTAAGCAAATGCATCACTTTACAAATCTTTTAAGAATGATATTCAAAACTGCATTCCTTGAGAAGCCCTACTTATCAATACCCAACATCCCATACCCTTATCAGAATCAATGAATGATATACACTTCACTATTTCCATCTGTAAAATTGAGGTAGCACTGACTACTTGACACATTTGGTATAAAGATTAAATGAAACAACATGTCCAATACTTAGATACACTTCACTATCTCCATCTGTAAAACTGAGGTAGCACTGACTACTTGACACACTTGCTATAAAGATTAAATGAAACAACATGTCCAATACTTACTAGGCATGTATTCAACTACATCCACTTCATAGTTTCTTCTAAGTTACTGAAACGTCTCCACACATCCATCTTTTTTTTCCCTATCCTCAGTTTTGGTCATTCCGGGGAGGGGAGCCTCTCTCTCTACAAGTCAGCATTTTCATAATCAGTATTAGAAGCCCCGAGATCACACACACATCTAACTTACTTTCTAAAACTTAGCATTTCAAAGTACAACCATTTTCTCTCTTTTTGATTCTCAACCAAATCATCAATTCAGAGAAATTTCCATTCTCCATTCTAATCAGTTCAGAAACTTCTAAAATATAAAAACAAAAATCATCACTGATTAAACCTCAGATTCTTTCTGTTCTCATTAAAAAAAAAAAGCTCAGTAGTCACCTTCTCAAATTCCTTCATTCCTTGATTTCCACAGCACTATGATCTCCTGGTTCTCCTCCTATTTCTCTGCTCCTCTGTTTAGATTTCTGATTTCTGTCTTTCTTTTGGCCAGCCAACATTACAGTCAAAGAAAAAAAAACTTGAAACTTAGACTTGGGTAAAAAGTAATCCAAATGTAAGAAGGTAATGATCCAAATATGTAACGAATTAGTTTACAAGATTTTTAAGCAGCTCTGTATTACTAAACAGTAAATCTCAAAAAACAAAGCAGTATTACCATGGTGGCCAATGCAGTCCAGCATAAAACCTAAAAAAGAAGCAACTGTTGACAGCATTCTGGTTCAGTTCTTGGCCTTCTCTCAGTTCAGTTCAGTCTCTCAGTCGTGTCCAACAATTTGCGACCCCAAGAACCGCAGCACGCCAGGCCTCCTGTCCATCACCAACTCCCGGAGTTTACCCAAACTCATGTTCATTGAGGCAGTGATGCCATCCAACCATCTCATCCTCTGTCATCCCCTTCTCCTCCTGCCCTCAATCTTTCCCAGCATCAGGGTCTTTTCCAATGAGTCAGCTCTTCGCATCAAGTGGCCAAAGTATTGGAGTTTCAGGTTCAACATCAGTCCTTACAATGAACACACAGGACTGATTTCCTTTAAGATGGACTGGTTGGATCTCCTTGTAGCCCAAGGGACTCTCAAGAGTCTCCTCCAACACCACAGTTCAAAAGCATCAATTCTTTGGCACTCAGCTTTTTTTATAGTCCAACTCTCACATCTATACATGACTACTGGAAAAACCATAGCCTTGACTAGACGGACCTTTGTTGACAAAGTGATGTCTCTGCTTTTTAACATTCTGTCTAGGTTGTTCATAACTTTCCAAGGAATAAGCATCTTTTAATTTCATGGCTGCAGTCACCATCCGCAGTGATTTTGGAAACGAACAACATAAAGTCAGCCACTGTTTCCCCATCTATTTGCCATGAAGTGATGGGACCAGATGCCATGATCTTGGTTTTCTGAATGTTAAGCTTTAAGCCAACTTTTTCACTCTCCTCTTTCACTTTCATCAAGAGGCTCTTTAGTTCATCTTCACTGTCTGCCGTAAGGGTGGTATCATCTGCATATCTGAGGTTATTGATATTTTTCCCGGCAATCTTGATTCCAGCTTGTGCTCCTTCCAGCGCAGCGTTTCTCATGATGTACTCTGCATATAAGTTAAATAAGCAGGGTGACAATATACAGCCTTGACGTACTCCTTTTCCTATTTGGAACCAGTCTGTTGTTCCATGTCCAGTTCTAACTGTTGATTCCTGACCTGCATATAGGTTTCTCAAGAGGCAGGTCAGGTGGTCTGGTATTCCCATCTCTTTCAGAATTTTCCAAAGTTTATTGTGATCCACACAGTCAAAGGCTTTGGCATAGTCAATAAAGCAGAAATAGATGTTTTTCTGGAACTCTCTTGCTTTTTCGATGATCCAGCGGATGTTGGCGATTTGGTCTCTGGTTCCTCTACGTTTTCTAAAACCAGCTTGAACATCTGGAAGTTCACGGTTCATGTATTGCTGAAGCCTGGCTTGGAGAATTTTGAGCATTACTTTACTAGCGTGTGAGATGAGTGCAATTGTGTGGTAGTTTGACCATTCTCTGGCACTGCCTTTCTTATTCACTAGCATTTATTTATTTATTTACTGGCGTTATTTATTTACTAGCATTTCTGTCCTGAATTACTGTCCCTTAACTGCTCGGGGTGTCTTTAGAATGAATGTCCCTTTACTTGAGCCAGTCTGACCAGTTCTCAGCTGCTTTTAAACAAGAACCAAACTCTAACACAATAGGTTATCACTGAGTTGGTTGTTAATGAAACCACACTGAAAGTTTATATTTTAGATCACAATGGCTCCATTTCACTAACAGAGATCCAGAACAATACAAGCAGAAGATCTGGTGCCAAAAACCATTACGGGAAGGATACCAGTGAGAAAAAGCCAAGCAAATGCAGGAGAAACTTGAGCAATGAGAAGAAACGGAATGTGAGAAATTAACCTAATTTGAAATTCATCATTAAGGGAAAAGGGGTTCCCTGGTGGCTCAGACAGTAAAGAATCTGCCAGCAATGCAGGAGACCTGGGTTCAATCCCTGGGTTGGGAGGATCGCCTGGAGGAGGGCATGGCAATTTACTCCAGTATTCTTGCCTGGCAGAATCCCCATGGACAGAGGAGCCTAACAGGCTACAGTCCATAGGGTCACAAAGAGTCAGACACAACTGAGCGACTAAGCACAAAGTACATCAAGGGAAAAACACTTAATAAGTCTGTTCCACACCATCTTCTGGTCTATTATATCTGTATTACAAACAATAAAACAATAAATATTTACTGAGACTTATGTTGTGACAGGCCCTGTCCTATAAAAATCCTTATATGCTGTATGATCTCTTTAAAAGTCATAACAATCTGAAAATGCAAGTACTCTTACCCCCATTTTGTTAAGAAAAACAAAAAGTAATTACAGTCCTCTAGTAATATATAACTAAATCAACAGAATTCTTGATTGCTGGGAAAAACCAGAAACAAAAAACTCTTTTAGCTCGGGAGAATGCAAAGCCTACTACATGATGCTATTTATTCACTGTCAATAACAACACTAAATACCAGTATATTTACTGAGTTTTCAAGACACTGGACTGCAAAATTATTCCAGTTTATAGATGAGGTGTAATCTGTCCCAAGTCACAGAGCAGAAAGATCAAAGTGGAATTCAAATTCAGATCTCTAACTCTTTTACTACCACTTCTATCTTTTCTCATTAAAGACAAGCACAAAGGACCCAGAACACCTGGCTTAAACAACTGTTGTTCCAGAAACTGATTAGTACACTATTTTTATAGTCTCCTCCATGATACACAGCAGGGTAGGGAAGGAATGAAATCACCACAGCAGCCAGAATTAGGTCAAAGTTCAGGTTTTTTATTACTATTTATCATTTAAAAACTGCTACTACCTTGGGCAATTAAATACCATTGAAGTTACAGATCATCTAATGTGTTGATGACATTCAGACTGGATGGTTAACCAACCAAAAAGATAAACTACCCGTTTATCAAGTCAAAGTTATCAAAACTGATTTGCTACCTTACTACCATAATATATACACCTCATGTAAATATCAGCACTTCCTAAACATAAAATGATTTACAAACTGAAAAGAATAAATATTTCAGAAGCAGTTAATGAACCCTATGATACTAGTGACCTTTAAATGTAAAAACCTCACAATTTCTGGTTCTGTCTTTTTCTTAATTTTACCAATCATAATCAAGTTGAAATCAGTAATGAGAGCAGGCCACTTTAATTAAAGAGAGAAACTAATTAATATGATGAAAGAACCTAATCTAAAAAGTATAAAACTAAAGACAGTGATAAATCTTTATCTCTGTGTGTCCGGAAACTACTACCCATAGTGACATACAGCTGACTTCCAAAAGAAAGAAATTTAACAATATGCATCAGGTTTTATAGATGTTCATGCCCTTTGATCCAGTAGTTCTACTTCTAGAAATTCATCTGAAGCAAATAACCAGAAATATGGGCAAAGTTAACAAAGAACGTTCAACATGGCTTTGTGTTGGGAAAAGTGGTTTAAAAAAAAAGTTTAAATACAGCAGGAATTATTAAATTCCGCAGATATTCATTTACAGAATTTTATGCAGCTACTTAAAACAGTTTTGAAATTCTCAGAAGAGAATATGTTTATGTGTAAAGATTCTATAATAGGCTACCAATCTGTATATATAAAAAGAGTATGTATTTCCATAGAGACATGCACAAAATAAGAAAGTAATATATTCAAATGTTAATTTGTAACTTCTTCAGTAGTTTCTGCATTTTCTATAATGCCAATGAAACAACTCAGAAAGAATCTTCTGAAAATAAACTTAACATTCATGAAGTCTTTTATATTAGTATCTTTCAAACTAATAATCCTCTTCTAGAAACATCTTAAATAACTAAAAGAAATGAGAGGAAAAAATAAGCAGTGAGCAAAGGTGCTCGTTGTGCCCTTATTTTTAACAATACTCAGTAAATAAAAAGGTTATGGTATACTAAGAAGCTGTTTCTACTGAGACAGGATTCTCCTATGCCATTCAAAATAACTGTTATCACAGCTAGTATTTAGTGACTGTGTACTGGGGAGCAAAGTGCTTTCATTATCAAACTATGAAATAATTCCTAATTATCCTCCATTACTCACTTTTTTAATACAGAAGGAAACTGAGGCAGAAAAAGGTTAAATAACTTTTCCAGAGTTACACAGACAAGCTGATTCCAGAGTCTGACTCTGAACCAGTGTCCTGTTAGTGATCAAAATGTTTTGGGGGTACTCTAACTGTTTAGGCAACGAAGTTGCACTAGATGAAAGCCTGCTGGAAACCCAAAAATGGAAAAAGATGACTAGATTACCCTGTCACCCAGCTCAAAATCTGAAAATATAACAACCCATACAGCCCATCTCTGGCTAAAACTCAAGGATTCCTCTTTGTTAATACAAGGATAATCGAAAAGAGACAAGGAGTCATGGGACTCCAGGGGGAAAAACTACTTAACCAAGGAAAGGAAATCTCAAGATATAAAAGAGAGGACTAAAAATGATCTACCTGTTGAAGGAGAGAATAAATAACAGGTATATAGATAAAAATTCATAGCAAAATTAACATTCACAAAGCAGAAAAGAGTAGTAAGCCAAATAATTAACGACACAAACAAAACTGAGAAGAATTCAATCTGGAGGAAAAGGACACAGATTCAAATAGAAGATAATTGAAGAAAAAAAAACCCATCAACCGTCCATCGACTGATGAGTGTATAAACAAAAAATAATATACATCGTACAAAGGAGTATTATTCAGCCATAAAAAAGCAACGGAGGACAGGGGATCTGCTGGCCACTCAGTGGTCAGGCCTCCACGTTTCCGTCACAGCAGGCGCAAGCTCCATCCCTGGGGGAGACTAAGACCCCACAAGCCATGGTCGCACAGCAAAAAGAAAAAGGAAGAAGAGAATCAAGTACCGACACACGATACAACATCCATGAACCTTAAAAATACGCTAAATGAAAGAAGCCGGACACGAAAGGCCACATATTATGTGATCTCACTAACAGGAAATATCCATAATAAACGAGACAAGAATAGGTTTGTGCTTGCCAGGGACTTAGGAAAGGGGGAAATAGACAATGCCTACTAATGAGTACAGAGGTTCTTTTGGGAGTGCTAAGTGTTCCAGTGTTAGAAGCATGATGGTTGCTTAGTACTGTAAACATACTAAAATCCACCAAACTGTAAATTCAAGGGTAAATTTTATGATATGTGAATATCTTATAACAGTAACGCTATTATTAAAAAATAGGAGATGGCAAACACTTTCCATAACAGATCAAGAAATAAATAATACAGGCTTTCTGGGCTACATGGTTTCCCCAATGGCTCAGCAGTAAAGAATCCATCTGCAACGCAGGACACACAAGAGACACAAGGTTAGATCCCTGGGTCTGGACAATTCCCTTGAGAAGGAAGTGGCAACCCACTCCAGTATTTCTTGCCTGAAAAATCCCATGGAGGATCTCCTCCTCCATGGACAGAGGAGCCTGCCAGGCTACAATCGCAAAGGCTGCAAAGAGCTGGACACAAATAGGCACCTGAGCACATAACACCGCAGGCTACACAGCATCTCTGTCACATATTCTCTGTTCTTCAGCATGCATGCTACGCTGCTTCAGTCGTGTCCGACTCTGTGCAACCCTATGGAATGCAACCTGCCAGGCTCCTCTGTCCATCGGATTCTGCAGGCAAGAACACTCAAGTGGGTTGCCATGCCCTCCTCCAGGGGATCTTTCGACCAAGGGATCGAATCCGTGTCTCTTATGTCTCCTGCATTGGCAGCAGGTTCTTTACCGTCAGCGCCACCTGGAAAGCCCTTTTACTTTCAACTACAAACTTGAAAATGTAAAAACCATTGTTAGCTCAAAGGCAGCAAGCTAGATTTGGCAGAGGCTATAGTTTGCCAAATTTGGTTTAAAAATAAGTCATTCCTTTTATGTTTACAAGTAATGTGTGCCAAGTTAAAATGATCCACAAACTAAGCAAAGATCTCTTATCAAATTTATAAATGGAACTTCCACAAATGTTATTGGATAAAGGGAACATACAGAAACTAGCAATCAGAACTTAGTACTTTTCTTAAAAATTAAGATCATATAAAACTAAGAATTAAACATCACATTAAAAAATAAAGATAGCTGCTCACATGAAAATATATTGAACACCATTAGTCATCAGGTAAATACAGATTAAAATCACAATGAAAGATCATTACATATGTATCAGAGTGGCTAAAATAAAAACCAGTAATACCACCAAATGCTAGGAGGGTACAGAAAAATTGGATTATTCCAACATTACTGGTCTAGAAAACAACTTGGAAGCTTCTTAAAAGACTAAACATGGAACTACCGTATTACCCAGCAACTGGACTTCATTCTGATGTTCACACAAAAATTTGTACATGAATGTTCACAGCTTTATTTATAATAATTAAAAAATGGACTCACCCTCATGTCTTTCGACAGGTTAAGAAACTACATCTAAAGTGCATCTACACCACACACACTATGCAGCAATAAACAGGAACAGTCTACTGTAGGCAACACCCTGGATGAGGCTCCAGAAAACTATGCAGAGCGATGAAGGTTAGCCCTCAGAGGCTGTATATAGTATGACTCCATTTCTACGACGTTTTTGAAATGACAAAATTGTGGAAATGGAAGACTGAATATATAGTGGCTGGGGGGAGGCCCCTACACCCCTGGCAAAGGGAAGGTGAGTGTATTTAAAAAGGGCTACTCAAGGGTTCCTTGTTTTAAGAGCTACTTAGTATTTTGTGGTGGTAAGTACATGAACCCAGCAGATCGCAAAATTATATAGAACTTCATACATACACATACACATGCACCCAAATGAGTACAAGTAACCCTGGAGAAATGTGACTAGGACTGGATGGATTTTATCAATGTCAATAAACTAGTGTGTACACAATGTTACCTGCAAAGGTTATACTGTAAAATGTTACCACTAGGGGAAACAGAAAAAAGTATACAAACGATCTCTCTGTATTATTTCTTAACTACAGGAATCAACAAATAACTAAGTCAAAATTTCATTAAATTAAAAAAAGATGACTGCTATGAAGAAATAATGAAGACGCAACTTAAAATAATTCCAAAGGAAAAATCTAAAATAATCAAACATATAACCAAAGAAACCTTCCTCAAGCTATAGAACTATGCAAATCAAAATGTCTCACCCACAGAGTACACAAAAATCATATCCTGACCAAACTATCCTAAAGTTGGAGAATTCTATAAGTATCACAGCAGGGGGGGAAAACAGAATTTACTCTTGGTTCTCTAAAACACTACCTGCCAAAGTCAATAAGATCTACTATCTACAGTCCAAAGATTTTATGTCTTGACACAATTGTCTTTCATTTATAAAGGCTACAGGAATACAATATACAAAAGAGGTAAAAAAATATACCACCCACATGCCATCTTTCAAGCAATTACCATACCAAGCACTCCAGTCAACCGAGCACATAAAGTGGATAAAACTGCCATATAACTATTTAATGATATTGTTGTTTGTTGTTGTTTCAGTCACTAAAGCATGTCTGACTCTTGCAACCTCATGAATTGTACCCCGCTTAGCTCCTCTGTCCCTGGGGTTTCCCAGACAAGAATACTGGAGTGAGTTGCGATTTCCTTCTGCAGGGGATCTTCCCAGCCCAGGGGAACCCACATCTCCTGCATGAGCAAGTGGATTCTTTACCACTGAGTCACCATGGAAGCCTCTTTAATAGTAAACTACTAGTTAAAAGGCTCCATTTATTGTTAAACACAAAACAGGTTCTCAAATGTAGTATGCTAAGTGAAGGAATATTTACTTGGGCTTCCCTGGTGACTCAGCTGGTAAAGAATCCACCTGCAATGCAGGAGACCTGGATTCAATCTCTGGGTTGGGAAGATCCCCTGGACAAAGGAATGGTTACCCTCTCCAGTATTCTGGCCTGGAGAATTTCATGGACTGTGTAGTCCACGGGGTCACAAGAGTCAGACACAACTGAGCAACTTTCTTTAAGTGAAAGAAACCAGATTCAAGAGCTACATACATTTACAGTACATGTATGACATTTTGGAAAAGGCAAAACCACAGGGACAGAAAACAGTTGCTGGGAATGGAAGTACAAGCTGACTATGAAGAGGCTCCAGGGAGACAACAGAAGAAGAACTACAGCTCTGCAGCCTTGGAAATGAAAACCAGAATCATAGAAAGTTAACATAAAAAGGCAGAGGATCATGTCCCAGATGAAGGAGCAAGATAAAGCCCCAGAAAAACAGCTAAATAGAGATAGGCAACATACCAGAAAAAGAATTTCAGAATAATGATAGTGAAGATAATCCAGGATCTTGGAAAAAGAATGGAGAAGATGCAAGAAGTTTACCAAGGACCTAGAAGAACTAAAGAACAAACAGAGATGAACAATACAATAACTAAAATGAAAAATACACTAGGAGGAATCAATAATGAATAACTGAGGCAGAAGAATGGATAAATGACCTGTAAGACAGAATGATGGAAATCACTGATGTGGAATGGATCAAAGGAAAAGAAATGAAGACAGCCTAAGAGAACTCTGGGACAACATTAAATGCACCAACATTTTCATTTTAGGGATCCCAGGGGAGAGAAAGGACCCAAGAAAATATTTGAAGAGAGAATAGCTGAAACCTTCCCTAACATGGGAAGGGAAACAGTTAACCAAATCTAGGAAGTTCAGAGTCCCAAGCAGAATTAACCCAAGGATGGGACTTCCCTGGTGGTCCAGTGGTTAAAATCTGATTGCCAATGCAGGGGACATGAGTTCAATCCCTAGTCCAGGGATATTATTCCACATGCCACAGAGCAACTAAGCCCACGCACAAGTTCTGAGCCCATGCCCTAGAACCAGAGAGCCACAACTACTAAAGCCTTCAAGCTCTAAAGCCCAAGACCTGCAACAAGAGAAGTCATCGAAATGAGAAGCCTGTGCACCTCAACAAAGACCCAGTGCACCCAAAAAGAAACAGACAATAAGGGGCTTCCTTGGTGGTCCAGTGGTTAAGAATCCACCTTGGAGAATCAGATTTGATCCCTGATCAAGGGCTAAGATCCTACTGTGGAGCAACTAAGCCCAGGTACTGGCACTACTGACTCTGCATGCCAAAATGAAGACCTGACGCAGCCAAACAAGTAAAAATTTTTTAAAAGAAACAATTATCCTTGTTATTAGAGAAAAGAAATGATTAACATTTTTTAGGTTTTGAGTAAAAAAATTAGATGGACATATTACAAAAGATTCTTAGGGCTGAATTACAGATGAGGGTTGGCTGGTTTTTGGTTTGTTACTTGGGGGTTTTTATTTTTATGATTTTATAACTATACTTTCTGAAATATTTACAATGAGCATTTATTGATTTTTAGAACTCAAAAATACCTACAAGTCATTCTTTTTAATGGGACGGGAAATTTTTTATTTTTAAATCACTGTTCATTAGGATACACAGAATGAAATTAGGCCATGGAAAGAGTCCTTAGTTCACTTATAATACTGAGAAACAAAATTACAATCATCACCAAAAGAAATGACTCGTTTTAACATATCTGCAAAGTTGGCTCATATATTTAGATGTAAGGGGAATAAACTCTAGTCTGATAACAAAGGCATTCTATATTGTTAATCAAACATTTCTCAGAGAATCAGTTTCTCAAGTTTGAACAGTTCATTATTATTGTTACAATACAAATAGTTGGCACAGGAAATAAGAGCTCCCTATCTAAAAGGTCTTCAGCCAGGGAGCCTAGTAAACATCTTTCTCCATTCAGCAGTCTTGTCGCTAACCCTCACTCCTCTTGTGTTTCATCATTCTATTGTTTGTAGCACGTAAGGGAACAGGAATTCTCAATGAGTAAGTCTATCCAAATACATCACAGCAACATAATTAGAGAGGGCAGCTACCAAGCACATCAAACAGCTCACTCTGGACTTCATGATCCTAAGGGAAAACATAATACATAAATCCAAAACTGTGTCTGTGGAAGAAAATATTTTAATAGACTTCTACCTCCTCTGGATAAAAAAAAAAAGATATACTAATGAAAATATCAGTGACTCTCAGCCAAGAGACAGAATACAAATGAGGAGACAGAACTTAATAATCTTTTTAATACACACACTGGTATGTATTTTGTATGGTTTGTTTGTTTACAGAACTCTTCCTAATGTTATACAAATAGTAAACCTTCATCTGCTCCTTTTTCAGAACAACTACTACCTGTAGTTTCTTACCCTGTAATTTGCATTACTGTGAGATCATGAACCGTGGAAGTTTTTCCTCTCAGAGTTGAGAGGGACTTTAGGTGTAATAAATTTATTAGGTTTAAATTTGGAGACTGTGGGTGCCTTAGAGTAACATTTGAAATGGGATTTTAAAAAATCAGAACATGTGTTTTGTTTCCTATACTAAAAATGATGGCTTTTAGGAAATTTTGAACTATAAGAACAGTAAATCCTCACTGTAAACACTTTGGAAAGTAGGGATAACAAATTACTAAATGGGGGATTAAGGCTATTGAGAAAATGAAAGCAGGGAAGGGAGACAGTTACAATTTAAATAATGTTCACAAAAAGCTTCACTGAGAAGGTAACTTAAACAAAGGACTGGAAGAAGGTATATGAGCAACTTTCACAGACATCAGAGACAGAAGCACTCAAGCAAATGGAACTGCAAGTCAAAACTCTGGGGGATGGGATATGAGGGTGATTCTAGAAATAACAAAAATTGCTTTAATGTCATTCCAAATGCCACTAAAATACAACAAATAGAAGCCTAGACTTAAGCAAAAAGCAGATCATTGGTTGCTGCTGAGATGAACTACAAGGGGCCAACAATACTTTTGGAGAAGATGGGAACAGTCATTATCTTAATTGTCATGAAGGTTTCACAGCTGAATACTTTGACATTTCAAAACTTAACAAATTATACATTTTAAATGTGTGCATTTTATGTCAGTTATACCTCAACAAAGATTATTTTTTAAAAAATAAAAACTAGCCCTACAGTAAGAATAAACATATCAATAAAACAAATGAATCAAAACAGATGCATATATGGGAAGAGAATTTATTATAAAGGAGGTCTTTCAAAGCAATAAATAGTGCTAGAATTAGTAATTGACAATTTGAGGAAAGTAAAATTACATCACTAATTCCTGCCTACACAATGCACAGAAACTCCAGATTAATTAAAGATGAAAATATAAAACTATAACTACTAAAATATTACAAAAAACACAGATTATGTGAGGGATGATCTAAGAGCAAACAGATAATGAAATCATAAAGGACAATAAACACAGTTAAGTGTTAGTCGCTCAGTCATATCCTATTCTTTGCAACCCCATGGACTGTAGCCCACCAGGCTCCCCTGTCCGTGGAATTCTACAGGAGAGAATACTGGAGTGAGTTGCCATTTCCTTCTCCAGGAGACTTTCCCAAACCCAGGGATCGAATCCAGGTCTGCATTGCAGGCAGATTTTTTTCTGTCCGAGCCACCAGGGAAGTCCCAAAACATAGTTAAAAGACATAAAAACAGTTTTTATAAATTTAATAAATTACTACCAAAAAAAAGTGGACAAAGACTCATAAGGTGTTCACTAAATTTTAAATTGCTACAGTCTATCTGGAAAACAATGTAGAAACATGTATCAAAATATTAAATGCATTCTTCTGTTTGATCTGTTACTTTCCCATCTCTGAATATACTCTAAAGAAGTGACTCCGGAATACAAAAATATAACTGCAGTATTGTTTACTACAGCATTATTTAGAATGTCAAAAGTTTAAAAACAACCTAAAATCGAAACTGGGATAAAACAGTTAAATTACTATACTTCAATACACAGAGAAGTAAAGAATCCACCTGCCAATTCAGGAGATACAAGAGACAGGGGTTCAATCCCTGGGCCAAGAAGATACCCTGGAGAAGGAAATGGCAACCCATTCCAGTATTCTTGAGCACAGTCCTGTCTTGACTCTTTGGGACCCTTAAAAAAGAAGTAGAGGTATTTACTGACCTGAAAGGATGACTACAAATGTATCAAAGGGGGAAAAGACTATCACGCAGTGTGTGCGTGCCTGGACACACAAAAGAATATAATATATTCAGAGAGTGCAACTGACCCCATTTGGTTTAAAACTACAACGCATCCACGTATCTGTTTATATACGTGCAGAAACAGTTTGGAAGGAAATAACCAAACTGTTAAAAGTAGTTAACTCTGAAAAACAGATGATTGACATTTTTTAAAACAAACATGTACTATCAAAAAAGTTTTCATTTTAGACAAAGTAGATTAGTGATTGCCTAGGTATGTGGGTGAGGAAGGTGGTAAGTGACTGGTAATAAAGGCACAGGTTTTCTTTTGTGGGTGATGAAAACATTCACTTTGAATGTAGTGACGGTTGTACAACTCTGAATATACTGAAAACCACTGATTACTACATTTTAAATGGGTGAACTGTATGGTATGTGAATTATATCTCAATAAAGCTATTCTACTTTGGAACAAAATCTAAACCCAAAACATAAGAAAATAATTCGCAATTTAATATTGACATTGCACTTTATACTTAATTTGCCAATAGAAACCTTAAAAACCCAAACAGCAACTTAAAAAGCTTCAAACAAGAAAAATGAGTCACTAGCTTCCCTGGTGGCTCAGTGAAAAAGAATCCACCCGCCAATGCAGGAGATACAGGTTCCAACCTGATCCCCTTGAGCAGAAAATGGCAACCCACTCCAGTGTTCTTGCCTAGGAAATCCTATAGACAGAGGACCCTGGCAGAGCTACAGTTATAGTCTATGGGGTCATAAAAGAATTGGACATGACTTAGCAACTAAATAACAACAGAAAGTGTTGAGTAGTTAACCACTGACAATACAGGGATAAATTACAACCTTCATTCTATCTTCATAAAGATACTATCCTTAAACAATAATAGATAATATTCACTTATGAGAGCATGAATGAACTTTGAAAATGTACTAGGTTGAAACAGTATGGTACCATTTCCCAGTATGTAATGTTGACTGTGAACAAAAAGTTTCAATGTTTAACAAATTAAGCAAAGTAAAACTTGTTTCTACAGCCTCCTGTTTGCCTAGCTCTGATGTGGTTTTAAACCACCCCCCTCCACTCCTCCCCAAAAAGCATAAAACCAGAGTTGATAGGAATTACTTTAAGAGCTCTTTAATGCAACTCTGCAATAAATGCTTACTGACTCCTCTGCTTCATGCCAAAAAGCCTCTCAAGTATTCAAGACCCTACATTCTGTTACACCTTACACCTTATCAATTCAAAATGGTATCGTAATACTCTTCAAAATAAAACTCCCATCAGTCTAAGTCTCTTCAATAAGCCCTGATGACATAATGTATTTACTCATCATTCATGAGATACACGCTATTTGCCAGGGGCTGGAGATATAAGGCTGAAAGATTCTTCAAGAAGAACCATCACAGCGGTTCTTAACCGAGCTGTACATAAAGATAACCAGGGAGTGCTTTTTTTAAAAATATATAAACTCCATCTCATCACTGGATATTTTGATTCAGTGGGTTTGGACTTAAGCCCAAGCATCTGTTCTGATACGGATTACTAGCACCCAATGGTGAAGGAAAAAGTAAATATTCAACTCCAATTGAATATTTGGAGCCGAATGCTTTAGTAAGACGTGTACCAAATGATGACAGCACCAAAAGGGGACACAACCTATAAGGAAAGAGATAAGAGGAAGGTTTATCAGAGATAAAAATACTTTAGTTGAAGATGAGACAAGTGGCTAGGTGGATGAGGAAGGAAGGGGACTCCAAGCAGAGAAAACCACATCAATAAAAATAGCACAACTATGTTGAGCAATTGCACAAACTATAAAAATAGCATGTATGTTCAGAAAGTTATAGTACTTCAGTAAAGCTGAATAAAGCCTGGAGAGGTAAATTAGCTCAAAACACAAAGAGTGTACACTGTGCTATCCTGAGAAGCTTGAAAGTTAATTAACCTAAAAGCAACTGGAAAAGCCAAAAACAAAATTTAGGTGAGGAAGCATGCATGCCTGCTGAGTCACTTCAATCATGTCTGACTCTTTGCCACCCCATGGATTGTAGCCCGCCAGGCTCCTCTGTCCATAGGATTCTCAAGGCAAGAACACTGGAGTGGGTTGCCATGCCCTCCTCCAGGGTATCTTTCCAACCCAGGGATCAACTCCAAGTCTCCTGGATTAGCAAATGGGTTCTTTACCACTAGCACCACCTGGGAAGTCCTGGCAAGGAAGAGACAAAAGCAGATTTGTGTCTTTAGAAATAACAATTTGGCAGCAGCAAAGAAAATAGCCAGAAGGAAGAAAAAAGGGAGAAGGGTACAGAAAACCAGTTAGAAGACTATTATTATATGTTCAGGCAAGAAATATGAGCAGATCAAACACAGCAATATAAATATAACCTTGGAATTGTCTGAGGCAGGAGGCAAGAATCTAAGGTTCTTGGGTTGCCTGTAACAGAGATACCATACATAGAAACAAGATACAGGGAATGAAATCACTTGAGTTCAGTTTTGAACGTCACCTGTTTGAACAGGCCATTCACTGAGCATCTGAAGTGAAAAGTGAAAGTGAAAGTCGCACAGTCCCATCTGACTCTTTGAGACCCCATGAACTGCATAATCCATGGAATTCTCCAGGCCAGAATACTGGAGTGTGTAGCCTTTCCCTTCTCCAGGGGATCTTCCCAACCCAGGGATGAAACCCAGGTCTCCCACACTGCAGGCAGATTCTTTACCAGCTAAGCCACAAGGGAAGCCCAAGAATACTGGAGTTGGGTGACCTATCCCTTCTCCGGGGATCTTCCAGACCCGGAATCAAACTGGGGTCTACTGCATTGCAGGCGGATTCTTTACCAACAGAGCTATCAGAGAAGCCCACTGAGCACCTATTATGCATCAAGTACTGGGCTCCTATAATTAAACATGCAAACTAAATATGTACTGGTGTCCCTAAATTATGTAAGCAACAAGTAGGACTTAAAATGTGTGAAAATGTGTAAAAAAGGCGTGTGTGCATGTGTGTGTGTGAGAGAGATGGATAAGCTGACTACTCAATCCATGATGCACAACAGTAGAGTCTCCAAACAGATTGATCTAGTGGAAAGAGCACAAGCTAATCACCTTAAATACATGTCTTCTATGAGACCTTAAAAAATCGCATCTCATTTTTCTGACCCTGAATTTCCTCATCCATAAAACAGAAATAATAAAAAATGATACAGATTTACAGGGTCTTCCCATCATATGTAAAAAGACTAGAATGGTTCTGGCACACAGCATATGCAGACATGTCAATAAAACTTATAGGTACAGAAAGGTACTAAATACCAAAATAAAAATACCTCTAAATCTCACTGGATACACTCAATCTATCCTAACAACCTCAGCACAACACACCCACTAACATTCTTTTTAATTAAAACAGAGATAATTAATGTAAAGGAAACCACCGCACTGATGGGGGGGGGGGGGAGTGGAGTTAAATGGTTTCTAAGATCTTTTCCAACACCAAAATTCCACTGGAAATGTATCAATTCACCAATTCGGCTTTCAGTCAGTATAGTAAACCAAACTCTTAACAAAAGGTTTGAAATTTGTCCTTTTTCTCTTCTTAACATAAAAATTTCAGGGTCTAAGTTCCCTGGCAGTCCAGTGGTTAGGACTAGGCACTTTTACAGCTGTGGGCCTAGGTTCAATCCTTGGTTGGGTAACTAAAATCCTACAATCCACAAAGCAAGGCCAAAACAAAAAAATTCAGTTTGAAATTCTGTGAAAATTAAAAATGTACAAGACGAAACCAAATTACCTATAATCTCCCCACCCACATAAATAAAATTAGTATTTTCCCGTATGTCCTCCCAGTCCTTTTTCCACGTATGTCACTCTTAATGGATATATACAGCTTAAGGTCTATTTTCTAGATAATAAGTTAGTAAGTGAAGGAACCATATCTACTATAAAATTATTCTCACCTGGTTTGTTTTTGTCACCCAAACACCCAACAGCCCCATCTTAACACTCATTTCAATATAGATACCAACAATTCCTTCCTCCCTTCCTTCCTCCCCTTCATTCTCTGGAGAAAGAACGATATATTAATTTCACTGTTTTGTACTTTACTATAAGGCTTCTGACCTGTATAAGCAGTATCTTCCTAATGTGTCCAATTGTGAAAAAAGGAACAATCTGAATCAATAAATTCTTAGCAAATTATAAAGAACATTTTTTTAATTAACAACAGATATAGTGCTTTTAAACACATACAACAACCAGAATTAAATTAATGAACCATTCCCTTATTAAAAGACCTTACGGTAACTTTAATAAAGAAAAATTATTTGTCATTAGCAGATCAATTAACTGTATATTAATGACATCTAGAGAGCAGAGCTCCCTAAAAACACCTGCTCTTTCTAATTTAAGCATTCCGCTTCCCAGGGTTATAAACAAGTTTATTTATGCTATTAACCTGAAAATACTTTCTTCACAGATAAAGAAGAAAGTTGTCGTTAACTCCAGTAAAACTTTTCACTTGGAAAAATTCCAAATTCATGGTATAAAGTTGTAGATAAACTAACCTCCAAACTATTTCTAAAAAGCACTGACATCAGTGAAGATACTTTCATTACTTTTGTCTGTATATTAGACTTATGTGCCTTTAAAAATTATTAGGTACCCAAAAGAATTGAAAGCATATATCGACAGAAACTTATACACGAATGTTACAAGCAGGACTGTTCCTAATAGCCAAAACGTAGAAACCCAAAGGTCTGTCAACTGATAAATGGATAAACAAAATATGGTATATATCTATTATATAACGGACTATTATTCAGCAGTAAAAAGGAATGAGGTACTGATCCATGCTACAAGACAGATGAACCTTTAAAACACTCTGCTGGCAGTCCAGTGGTTAAGGCTCTGCACTCCCAATGCAAGGGGCACAGGTTCAAACCTTGGTCAGGGAACTAAGATCCTGAGTGCCACACAGAGCAGCCACAGAAAAATTTAAGAAAAAAAAATCACTTAAAAATTACATTAAGTACTAAATTACGCTAAGCCAATCAGAAAGGACCACATATCGGATGACTCCATTTATTATATGCAATGAGACAAATGCATAGACACAGAAAGTAGACTGGTGGGTGCTTAAGGCTAGAGTGACTGCTACTGGTACAGACTGTGAGGGATAATGAAAATGTTCTAAAACTGACTGTGGTGATGGCTGCACAACTCTGTGAATATACTAAAAACGACTGAATTGCACAGTTTAAATGGATGAATTATATACCAATAAAGCAATTATAAAAAATTGTTAGGGCCCCCAAATTCCACAAATCTAAAAGTTTTCCTAATGTGATTTTCAAAAACACTAAGATATTTTAACCATAAAAGAACACTTACTGAACAAGAAAAAACACAACTTTGCATCTGCTGAATCTTCTGAAATTATTAATATAGCAACTGAAAAACAATTCTCAAAAAATATTACAGAAAAAAATATGAACATTCCTCTTCAACTTCAGGTTTTATCACCAATGCCATGTATACCCTTCAGCCTAAGTTCTTCAATCAAATTCCCAAATATTAAATTCACCCAACCTGTTGCCAATCACTGACCACCACTTCTCACAATATTCACAGTAGGGAGCAAAAAGGTAGAGGCATTCTACTAAGCTGAAACCACACTCCCATTTACAGCTCTTTACCTACATCTAGAAGATACAGAAAGTGAACGTGAAAATTAGGAAAGAAGGGGTCAGATATCCCTCAACAACAACAAAAACTCTTACCCTGGGAGGGAGGGAACATGGGTGTACCTATCGCTGATGCTTGTTGATGTATGACAGAAAACCACAAAATTTATTTCTGTAAAGCAAATATCCTTCAATTAAAAAAATAAAGTGGCAAAAAAAAAAAAAAAACCTCTTACTCTATCCTCAGCACTTACTTTACTGGCATTGTCCTATGTTCCTCTATGAGTGTTAAGCCATTTCTCAAAAGTGAATAGATTCTAAGCAAGAGCTAGAATTTAAGTATTCTTTGCAAAATACTCAGGCTCAGCCTATATACAAAGTATTAAGCAAAATCTGTTGCCCAAGAGAAAATGGATACATGCACAAAAGATGTGTGTATCTTCTCCAAATACAGAGAGGTGCAATGAAAAACAGTATCATTATTATATCATTTCATGGTTTACAAAGCACTTCAACCACAACCAAACTGAAATCTGAAATACAGCTCTTCCTAAGTAACTATGTTTTTGTCTTACTAAGAATCTCCTGATTCATCCCATTTCCCTCTTTTCTTTGGCCACTAGAGCACTCAGAGCAAATTCTATAACCCACCACTCTGTTGTGTATTTCTAAATTCTACATTTACCTCCTTCATCTTCTTAACATAACCCTATTTTCCCACTGCTACATCTCATATACCTAGTCAAGTACAGATATAAGAGTTGGACCATAAAGAAGGCTGAGTGCCAACTAACTGATGCTTTCAAGATGGTGCTAGGGAAGACTCTTGAGAGGCTCCTGGACTGCAAGGAGATCAAACCAGTCAATCTTAAAGGAAATCAACCCTGAATATTCACTGGAAGGACTGGTGCTGAAAGTGAAGCTCCAATACTTTGGCCACCTGATTCGAAGAGCTGAATCACTGGAAAAGACCCTGATGCTGGGAAAGACTGAAGGCAGAAGAAGGGGACGACAGAGGATGAGATGGTCGGACGGCATCACTGGCTCAATGGACATGAGTCTGAGCAAACTCCAGGAGATAGTGAAGGACAGAGGCCTGGCCTGCTGCAGTCCGTGGGGTTACAAAGAGTCAGACACCACTAAGCAACTGAACAAAGTCTCATTACCACCTGTCGTATTTTTTCCCCAATTCCACAACAAAAACCTTCTGAAACAAAACAAAGATATAAACTTCTACAAGGTGCCACCTAGGAGGCACATACAATCAAGTACCACACGGCATTAGAGAAGGGAATCTGAAGGTATCTTCTTTTTTTTTTTTTCTTCCAATTTTATTTATTTATTTATTTTTGGTTCTGCTGGGTCTCTATTGCTGAGGGCTTTTCTCTAGTTGCAGCAAGCCGTGGCTACACTCTAGTTGCGATGCTAGCATCATCTTAGCGTCTCTTGTTGCCAAAGACGGGCTCTCGGGGGTGGGGGCTTTAGTAGTTGCGGCTAGCAGGCTTTAGAGCACAGGCTCAGTATTTGTGGGTGCTGGGGCTTAGCTGCTCGGCATTCGGGATCTTCCCGGATCAGGGATCGAACCCATGTCTCCTGCACTAGCAGGCGAATTCTTTACCACTGAGCCACCAGGGAAGCCCGAGAAGGGAATCTGAATGTATACTTTTTATACACTGGAATCTAATCCTTAACACTGGAAAATAATTCTTGAAGTTACAGTCAAAGAAAGCCCGCTGATGATCCTTTCGACTAAATATAAAATATTTTAAGTCTCTGTGAACTCCAAATACAATGAAAAAGGCTCCAAGAGTACAATGAAAGAGAAAACACTGAAAAATATGAAAGCAACTTTAACGCATGTTAACTAAGTGCCACTGGCCCAAATGCTGAGGCATCTAAGCCATCTACCCAGAAAGACAAGAGACACATGGTCTAACGAAGTCAAAGAGCAGGGACAACATAAAAGGATATGCAGGTAATGAGGAGACTTCCAGTATGAAAATACTTGGGCTCCTTCCCAATTTAACATAGTATTTATTAATTATATAGTGTAAGAATTAACTCATAGCCACTGGAGATTAATGGGGTAGATGTAAGGATACAACTAGAAAATGGCAATACCAAGTGAAAAAAAGAGTGGGGGGAGTTGGTACAGAGTCAACAAGAAGATTTATCCACTGAATTCTGCCTGGCTATCTAGAATTATCTCCCACAAGATTCAGCCACTGAATTCTCTTTGGCTGTCTAGAATTATCTCCCACGGCTGCCAATCTCCTGTGGGTGGATACTGACACATCCCAGTGCCAAAAGACTACTAACAAAAGCAAGAAAACTTGAGTTGTCCTCTAAATTTCCTTTCTCAAAAAGCAGAGCTTTCTACCTATCTCTGCCCCCTTAAAATCCAGTACAGAGGCCACAGTTCAATTGATCAACCTTAAAAATTTTTTCCCTATTTCATCACCCGCTTTATCTCACAACAGTTTACAGAGAAAACAGATTTCACAATGAGAGAATAAAACAATTACAAAAAGTCAAAGACTTGAGGCTGGGCTTTGAATGGTGAAACCTTTAATACTATTCAGGAAAGAAAGATCTAGTTATAAAACTTGTTATTAAAATAAGTATGCAAATTTTTGTAGTCAACATTTTTAAATAGTATTATTTACTTAGTGAGATGTGTTTTCATGGGATTTTTTTGTTTTGTTGGCAGTGCCCAGGCAGCTTGCAGAATCTTAGTTCCCCAAGCAAGAACTGAACCTTGACCCCTGACACTGAAAGTGCCAAGTCCTAACCACTGGACCATCAGGGAATCCTCTTTAGTATTTTATAATATCTTGATCCATATCCACTGTCTTGTTTACTATGAGTAAATTTTACAGGTCAAAAAAGAAAAAAAAAATTCACGGTACTTCTTTCCCTCACTCCCCTCCCAAAGACCTCAATCAGACCCAAAAATGAGGGCTCTGAAGTTTCTAACTATACCAAATACAATAATATTATGTATTAAAACAAGGGATACTCGGGACTTCCCTGGTGGTCCAGTGGTTAAGAATCTGCCCTTCAATGCGGGGAAGGCGAGTTTGATACCAGTTCGGTGAACTGCGATCCCACATACTGTAGGGCAACTGAGCCCATGCACCACAAGGAAGATCCAGTGCAGCCAAAATTAAAAAATCAGAAATAAATGTCAAAAAAACAAGTGATATTTACTGTTTATATTCTTAAGGTAAAAGACAAATACAGAAAAAACATAAAGAGTTTGCACACTACAACTTTTTAAAATAAACATATAAACAAATCTGAATACCATTCCTCACCTCAAAATATTATAGTTCCTAAATTTAATTTTAAATATCTCAGCTTGCAAGATTTTTAAAGTACTCCATATTAACTTAACACAAGTTCTCAAGCTGTAAGTTTTTAAACTTTTATTTAAAGGGGCGTCATGCAAATAATCAAGTTTCAGTTAGAAAACAAAACTTAAAATATTTTTTTGAAAAGTCACATGTATTCAGACACAAGTTAAAGAGAGCATTATTAAAAGATGGAATTCAGGGGAATTCCCTGGCGGTCCAGTGGTTAGGACTGTGTGGTTCCACTGCAGGGGAGAGGTTTGATCCCTGGTCAGGGAACCAAGATCCCACATGCCAAGTGGCATGGCCAAAAAAAAAAAGAAAAAAAAGATGGAACCCAGACACTAAGAGAATTTCTACATAAGGCAAAAAAATCCTAATTTCAAAGGTTAAAAAAAAATTAAGTATAAAAAAGTGACTGCTCATAAATGGGAGTAATAGTAAGAGAAATGGATATAAAATAAAATAACTGGCCTAATACCTGGCACTTCCCTCCAATACTGCTGGCTGGCATCACAGCCTGTGATATTCTTTACTTCACCAGCTCACTGATGAAAGCATTCTGCCAATCTGATCTTAAAATTTGTTCCGTTATGCAAAAAGTCTTAAAAAAAAAAGAAGAAGAAGGGGAAATAGGCCCACAAACAGTAATGACCCACTGGAATGGCAGAATGTGCTAGCAGCAGAATCACTTTATATTGAGTCACTCTGTCTCAACAGACTCCTACAATTTCTACATAGAATACACATATGTAAGTAGTTTAAAAAAAAAAAAAGTACTTTAGCATTACCGATGGGGGTGGGGAGGGAAGCCAACATTATTTGTATTCATCTCCTTGTTATCAAATTTATCTCTGAAAATTCAAATAAATTATGGCCAAGTAATTCTTTGATCTTAGAATGTGTTACTCTGGTTTGGTTTAGGTTCTAGGGCTAGAAATATTCCCAGGGAGGCAGAAATACAGAAAGAGCATGGGCATTAGGATCACAAACACCTGATTTCAAAACCAGAGTCTACCTGGGAACTAAGCTTCAGTTTCTCACTTCTCAATAAAGGATTTTACCTCCTTCATAAGATTGTTCTGAGGATTAAATATAGGAAATACTTTAGTCCAGTGCCTAAAACATAAGATTCTCAACTTCTTTTGCAGTTCCACCTGACAGATCAGACATGAGGGCAGCAATTCTTTGCAACAGAGCTACGCCCCAACTCTTAAATTATATTACACTCATCACTGCTTCTTGTCCAAGTGGTCACTATCTACTGCCATGTATTTCTAGCAGAACAGCTAAGCTCTGAGACTCACTGCTTTACTTTATGGTCTTCCCTCACTCAGTCAACACCAAAACCACCAAGTTACAATAACTCTAATGACTACAGGAGAGGTAATATGTGGGTGGTCCACACTGCAACACAGCAACTACCTAATGCAGTTTCCGAATGCTGCTCATCATACCATGTACCCAGACCAACAGAAATGCGGGTGATAAATGCCAAGTCCAAGTTGAGTCATTGGTTTAGGCCCCCCTAGGTGTGGAACAGGTTTTGCCATTTAACATTAACACCGATTTGCTAACTGACCTGGATAAAACTGGTCAGAAAGTCAGATGTGATTCCATACGATAGGGCTCAGCCCTAGAGTCCAGAGTATGTCTTCACAGCACAGCACAACTAGAGTTTCTCCCTCCCCTCCACAGCCAGATTTTAGATCTTGAAGCTCTGCCAAGGGCTGACCCAGAGTTTGACTTGCCCACCTAGCAAAGTACAAAACAAGCACCTTAATTCTTCTTTGAGATTTTATCCATCAGTCCATCGTTAGGAAAGCCAACACAGGATTTTACAGATCTATAATATAAATTATAATATATACTTTAAAAACCAATGGTCATGATTTTTAAATAATGTTTAACCCAACAAGGCAAAAATTACAGGCATTCCACCTTTGCTCCCTAGACAGATACCATCCAAATTAACCACCTCCTACCTTGGTTTCACCCTACACACACAGCTACCTATAACTCAAATTCAACACGTGTTCTACGGAACTTAATTACCTTGTCCCCAAACCAGATTCCCCTCTATATTCCTTTTCCTCTATTACTCCATTTTCCCAGGGACCTAAACTTTCAAATTCAATCACCAAATTCTATGCATTTCTCAGTCTTATCCCATCTCTTCCACTGCTCACACCAGGGCTATCAGAGTACTAATCTAGTGTCAGCTCTTATCCACTCCAATCTCTTACTGCCAACTCAACCTTCCCAAAACACTACTGTATAAAAACCACTCCATACACACTAAAAACCCTGCTGCCTAGTGAATTAAACCTTAGCCTGGCACTCAAGGTCCTTATCTTTGTGACAATGTCCTTTTTCCCCCAGCTTTATTTTAAAGCCATAGGATTAGGAGTTCATGCATTCAATAACTTTCTTCTGAAACTCTACCATATGCCAAATTCTAGGATCTAGGAACTGGGATATTGAGATGGATAAAATTTGATCTCCACCTCCAAGATTTAAGCAAACAGGAAACAAAGTACCTTAAGTAATAGATACATAATAAAAAATGTACTAAGTGCCCAAGAAGAAGCCTCCTACACCTCATTTTTTTTCTTAGTATTGCTTACCTACACATAATAGATGTTAATGAAGTAGCACTGATACTGATAACTGTTCCACTAAACCAAAGACCTGCGAACAACATGCTCAGTAATTTGTTAACCAACAAGATTCCACCTCCTCATTTCTAGTATGGTAAAGAACTGTGGTACGCCGGCTGTCTGGAAAGGTCAAGGGGAAGCACAACTGAGTGCGCTTGTGCCTAATTTATTTCTGAAGAACAGAAGCAAGAGAGCCCGTCATGAAAGACATCAATTCTTTCTGCTAGTCAGTACTCAGACATTGGCAAAATAAAACTTTTGCAAATTCAACCTATACCCTGTTTCAAAGAATAACCAGATGAAAACATTCTAACCCTTTCATCACTATCAAGAAGTTAGGAAACAAGCATCAGGCTAAACTCTCTTCTCAGTAAAATATGCTGTGATTCCAGCTATAGTTTTGGTTAGTAAAAGCAAGCATGTTAAAATTCACCAAACAAAACAAGCATTTACAAGAGGACAAAAATGGTTAAAACCTAAAAGCTGCAACCACTCCTTTCTAACACAAAACATTAGATATATCAGTTCCATGTCAAATTTCACTTCAGCAGCTGATTTTTTTGTATCAACTTCCTTCTGCTTCCAACTATAATATTTTAAACACAAAAGTCACCAATAACCCAACAGGAACGGCTCTAAAATATGTATTTAGCCTATAAACAGCTCGAATAGATCTTAAAAGATTCTATGCTAAAATGAAAAAAGTATTCTTTGTTTAAAAAGTATACTCAGAAAAGGAACATGCACATTAGAACAAGTTTAAGTCTTTTTTTTTCTTTTTTAATGAATTGGTCATTTGCTCTTTAGCACCACCAGAACGATAGATAACTCAGTGACAACATAACAACAATCATCCTTTAAAACAAGTGACTGCTTAGTTTAGACCAAATGAAATCATTAGCAATTTAGGCTTTCTTAAAGACATTCACTGAAAGCAGACATCCTAAGTGGACAGTGATTATAAAAAGAGTTTCAAAACTGAAATAGTGAACTTTTTTTACCTGATGTTCTGCATGAATGTTATCCCCAGTAGGCCATCGATGTTTGCTATTATTATAGCCGCCTCCACCACTTCCTCCTCCCCCAAGCTGCTCACCATGCTGCCTCTGAAAGAAGTAGTCCACCATAGCGTCGTCCTGGGAACGGCCTGCAACTCCTATGGATCCTGGGACAGGGCTGGAGTGTGTCCCAGCTGCAAGAGCCTGATTTGCAGCTGGTTGTGGCTGCGCTTGCGACCCTGTTCCAGATGTCAAAACAACAGGCATGTTGGGATTAGCTGGTTCTTGAGGGTGATGTTTCAGGTGGGGGCTGAAAGAGTCCTGCCAAAGCACTGCTTTTCTCTTCAAGACACATGCAACGCTCATTCCACCAACACCTAAGGACAAACAGGTTACAAATGTTTACAATTTGCATTTCTTAAAACATAACTTGATATATGCACCAAGATAAAAATGGGAGCCCCCTGGCTTTTGCAATCTATCATCTAAAATAATTTCTACCAAGCAGCTAAATGTTTCATGACATATACACAATTTTCTAAATTGAAACCTCTATTTTGAAGTTGCCAAGAGTGTGTGTATGGAAATAACTGTAGTAGGTGACAGGCACTGACAAGAAATTGAGATCAGGACTCAATACGGCAACTTCAGGGAAACTTATGTTGGTACCAAAGGTTAACAGTATGGAATTAGACTTTAACAACTCCTCTATCTAACTTATTTACACCTTAAGCCAACTGTAGCAGATACTTTTTAAATGAATAAGAGTTTTACAAAATATCCCTTTACAGCTGGAGCAGACATATACTAATAAACCAAACAAAAATCCAAACCCCATATATAATTAGCAATGACTCAGTGTCGAAACTTGAAAAGATCCTTTAAAATGTCTGACGTATTCGAAAGATACTCTCTGAAAAAAACAATAAGGCCCCCTGACTAAGTAAGGACAGCAACAGAATGTTCTTAGCCTGAAACTTTTCAGCTGCTGCACATGGGAAAGATAAACTCTAAATTTTTACCAATAACTTACAATTATAACTATAATCACATCATCTTTCTACTAAAATTCTGACTCCTACAGAGACAAACTAAATTCACTCCCCTTGTGTAGAAAGTCTCACTGTAAAAAAAAAAAAAAAGAAAGAAAGAAAAAAAAGAAATGCTTCAAAACAATAATAACTGTACGGCAAATATACTGCAGACATTTCCTAGTCACTCCTGTTTTACAGATAAAAACACTAACGTATAGAGGAAAAGTTATGTGATGTGCCCAAGGCCATTCAACGACTGAGCTGTAGAAAAGGGATTCAAATCCAAATCTGTACACATCCAAAACTAGCTCTTTCTATAAACCCCTTGCTACCACACCCCAGTAAACCAAAACAGGTACTATTGCTCTCGCTTGCATCTGCTATTCTTCTCTAGAAGGATCAACCAAAAACCTCCAAAATGTTACTATAAAACACCACTTTCAAGTTTTCTTAAAATCAAAATTTACATTTGTACAAAACATACAAGTTGTCAGCCTATAGGTGCTTTAAAAAAAAAAGTGCTTCAAAATAATTATCAGTTAGCAACTAGAACACACCTGTCCACAGCCACTAGAATCTAATTTCAAGCTATCACCCTAACAGTCCATTACAAATGCCATATCTCCCTTTAGCCCTACTGTGACAATCCATAAACAGACTCACAAGATTTATAAGAAATCTTTTAAATTATTTCTCTTTATAGAATAAACATCCTGATAAAGAAGCATTTGCTTCTCACAACTAATTCATGTTTTAAAAGACATCGGAATTTTTAATATTTTTCAAAGCCGAATTTGGAAATGCATAGTTTCAGTTAACAATTCCAATCCATCAGAACCTTAACTGGAGTAATCCAGCTTTCTAAACTGCAGTTTCTGCTTTCATCAACAGTCATGTTCACGCTTAAACACGAAAATCAGAAAGTCATAGTTTACCATCGGTACTAGCACAGTCCTAACCAGCCTAATGCCTTTCTCTTTGATTTTCAAAAGAACTCACTGCCCTCTCATCACCAACAGTAGCCAGTCCCATTCTATTCCACAAGGGACTATCAGTCTAATAGTCTGCGTTGTAGAGCTAACCAGGAGTCCCAAAACTAAAATTTTACCACTAAACTACAACTTCCCTGAGCCTGTTTCCTCATCTAGAAAATGGAAGAGATCCTTCCTTTATGACTCACAAATGCTTTTTAATCAAAATAATACATATAAAAGTTAGTAAATTTAAAGTCACATGCTGAGGCCCTGGGAATTCAGTCACCACCAGTTAAAGCAATAGAACTCCAGTCCCTAAGAGGATTCCTAAAATAGCAAATACAATCTTTTCTGAAATAAGATTTGCCATAACACTTATCTAACGAAGAACTTACATATGAAAAAGGTATTCACCATTGAAATACACCGACCACAACTTCATTCTCTAAAGGCAATGGTATGGAGGTAGCGGGAGAGTTCCTATGAAAATGTTCAAACAAAACAATTGGCTTTTGTAAAGCTATCTGTACGCCCTGAGACTTCCTGCTTTACCTAATGAGGCAAGGCAGTTTCTCAAACAAGAGAAAACCTGGCAGAAGGGACATTTTGAAAGTGAGCAAATACCTAAGCAATTAACAAGTGTCTTGGATAATTTTGAAGTATCTTGGAAACTATCAGCATAAAAATTAAGAAATCAGTCACTTAAATATTCAAAAACATTTAAATTGCTGATGCCTTTTAAAGAACTCTCAAACCCACTAAAAACTTATGTGAAGAACTTGAAATGTGACTTTTTTCTCCAAATGATACATTAAAAAAGTATTTGTAAGCAACTAAAAAAAGTTCTGAATTCTAGTTACTCTTCCATAGTTTTCAAACTGTTTTCACCAAAGTTGTTATTTTTCTTTAGTCTTGTTTTTAATATCACTAACAGGTTTTATTTCAAACAAAGGAACATGATCTAATCTATCCACCGCTCACCTTTTATTTACAAAATGCTTTGTGGTTTAAAAGGTGTTTATTTTTACCACACTGGGGAAAAAAAAATTCTGTGGTCATAAATTTATTTTAAAGCAGTTCATCTAAACCCAAACTGAACTTCAAACACAACTTCAAAAAGCCGCGGCCTTGAACAAAACGAATCCATTTGGGGCTAAGGCAAAAGGAAAAGTTCAAAATCCAGTGTGTACTTCCCAAAAATCCAGATAAAGAATCAAGAGCCCCCAAGAGTGTTTTTTGTAAAGTTAAAACTAGCAATGGGTCAAAATGTTTATTTTGCTTATTAAAGCTGCATTGGGAGCCACCTCTGTTTCGGTGAGTCTTGATGTGTTTTTCATAAAACAAACAAAACGCTAAAACTACAAACCTACGGTTTCAGAAGTAACAGATTTTAAAAAATAGAACCCCCCCAAAAGCTTCATAAAACCCCATTCTTAATCGCTGGCAGAGTAGGAAGTGAACGAATTATTACAGACAACTAAGAACAGTGTTTTCTCAATTGGACAACGAAGAGTAACAACTTATCAAGTTATGGGAAGGATAAAACCTTTCCTGGTAATGTTGTGGGGGAGGGGGGCATATAGTGGTGGAGGGGAGTTACGCGAGCGTATTCCTCACTAGACGTGGGAGTGGTACTGACAAGTATTAACAAACGATTTATGTTTATCAAGAACGTCCGTGAGGACTAAAACTATCTAGTATTGTGTATCTGTTTATCTACTACAGATGCACGAACCTCTCTTTGAGTTAAGACAGACACGCACCAATACAGACAGGCTCAAAGAGGAAGAACCCACCAAAAACAAGCTCTCACGGAAACAAAAGGCCACAAGTACTCAGGAACCTAAAAAGCGATCTGAAACTTCCTGATCGCCTACTTCTCCACATTTAAGGCTCGCAAAGTTCCCCCATGGTGGATCTCGCCTGCAGACAAGGGCCACGGCTGCTTCTAAAGCGATTTATTGTTCCTCCTGCTTCGGCGCAGCCACGGAAGCTCAAGAAGTCGAAGAAATCCAGGGTGGTACAGAATTACACTTCATGGCCACACACAAGACTCTGGCTTCGTAAACCCATCAAAAAAGCAACCCGAATGGCAACATCAATCTTCAGGGGCCCCAACGGGGCCAAGCAGAAATGTAGAGGCACATCTATGCCCAGGGCCCGGGCCTAAACCCCCGGCATTTTCCTCGCTTCGACCCCGCTCCCCACCCCCTCCCTCCTTTGATAACAATAGGGGCCTTGCTGCTGACTCCAAAACATGTACGAGGAACAGCGAGTGAGAAGCCTCAGCCAGGGCCCCGGCGGCTTTTCCAAAGCCCTTCTCACCCCCGCAACTGCTCTCAAACACCAATACAAAGGGACAATCTGCTCGCTGGGGGTCCGGAGCAGCGTTTGGGGCTAGCGGGGTGCGGATACTCACGGGCGGAGCGGTAGGATGAAGATGGATTTCAGCCCCCCGATCTTCTCTCTCCGGCGCTCTCGCTCCCCCTTACCTTTCACTCCGACAACATGGCGGCCCACTGGGGACTGGGCTGGCGCGGTGCATCATGGGATAGGCTCGGGCCCCGGCTCCGGCGGTGGCAGCTGCATGTGCGGAGAAGGCAGGCTGCTCTGGAACAGGTTGCCTGGTTGCCATGCCAACCCGGGGCCTGTGTGAACTTGGGAAACTCGCTGGCAACACAACCGCTGCGCGCGCGAGTTCCCTACCGCAAGACTGGCGTGCGTCGCCGCGGCGGACAGAAGGCGGAGTCCCGCGGGCAGGCACTGGAGCGCCCAGGGTGCACGGATCTTGGCCCAGCACCGCACGGATCTGGGCGCGCGGGGTCCAAGCAGTGACCTCAGCCGAGGCGCCATCCACCCCGGCGCTCTCCCAACTTCGCCTCCAGGGTTAATGGACGCTTACTCCAAGACTCTGGCCCGAGAGGTGCTGGGTTCAAACTCCGTTGCCGCAGCTTTCTGGCTCTGGCATTATTTAATCTTCCTGCCTACGTTGCCCCATTTGAAAAATTCAGAGGAAAATGAAAATTGCTACTTAACAGCATTGCCCTGAGGATTAGTGAATAATATGGTTTAGTAGTCCATTTAATAATGTGAAATGCTTAGTACAGTGCCTGAGACTGGTAAACAGGCCCGATAAAGAATTTGCGGGAGTTTGGGAAAGACCCTAATGCCAGGAAAGATTGAAAGCAAAAGGGGAAGAGGGCGGCAAAGGATGAGATGGTTGGACAGCATCATCCACTTAATGGGCCTCAATTTGAGCAAACTCTGGGAGATAGTGGACAGAGTGCTAGTGTGCTACAATCCATGGAGTCTCAAAGAGTCGGACTCAGCCACTGAACAGCAACAACAAGCGCAAGGGGAAAGTGCAGGACCCCTTGTTCAAAATCGTTAATAAATTTCAAGACCGACATAGCAGAATATTAACATAAACCAAAGATGCAAAGCCGACTTTGTAAGCACTGATTCAGCGTTAGCCGATGTTGGTCTGTCCAGTTCGGAAAATAGAAATTTGAGCATTTGATGAAAGTGATTTTTCAAAATCAGTACTTGATAAAGGGTTAGTCATTCAGTGGTGTCTCACTCTTTGCAACCCCATACACTGTAACCTGCCAGGCTCTTTCCATGGGATTCTCCAGGCAAGAATACTGGAGTGGGCTGTGATTTCCTTCTCCAGGTATTTGATATATATTTATATCATATTTTCAATATATATTTTCTTCTCCAGGTATTTATATAGCTATTATAACTCAAACGAAACCCAAGATGAATCGAAAACATAGGCAAACCACAACTCTGTAAAAGATCAGAAGAGATTATAAGGGGAGAAAGCTTTTAAATAGAAAGGGAGAATGTTTATAATGAATCAAAATCAATAAATCTCTTTAGAAATTGAAAGAAATTTAAACGTCTATATAGTAAGAGTGCCACCATCAATGCAGAAATGAGAAAATAGCTTTAAAGTATAGTACTAGTGGTAGACAAATGGTTAATCTTCATGATAAATACTGAAATTCTCTAATCAATTAAAAAAGAGAATTTTGAAAAAAAGAGAGCACAATCCAGACATGGAAAACAAACTTACAGCCTCCAAAGGGAACTGGGGAAGGGATAAATTAGGAGATTAACAGATAGATATTATTGTATATAAAACAGATAACCAACAAGGACCTACTGTATAGCACAGAGAACTACACTCAGTATTTTGTAATAACTTAGAGGGGGAAAGAATATAAAAAAGAATATATATGTATATATATATAAAACTGAATCACTGTACTGCATATCTGAAAGTAACACAACATTGTAAATCAACTATACCTCAGTTTAGAAAATAAAGGAAAGACTTTCGGACTCTGTGGGAGAAGGCGAGGGTGGGATGTTTTGAGAGAACAGCATCGAAACATGTATATTATCAAGGGTGAAACAGATCACCAGCCCAGGTTGGATGCATGAGACAAGTGCTCGGGTCTGGTGCACTAGGAAGACCCAGAGGGATGGGGTGGGGAGGGAGGTGGGAGGGGGGATCGGGATGGCGAATACATGTAAATCCATGCCTGATTCATGTCAATGTATGGCAAAAACCACTACAATATTGTAAAGTAATTAGCCTCCAACTAATAAAAATAAATGGAAAAAAATAATTAAAAATTTTAAAAAAAGAAAAAAGAAAATAAAGAAAAGGAGTATGGGTTTCTTTGGGCGGTATTGACAAAAGTTTAAAATTAGACTGTAATGGTGGTTGCACAACTGTGAGAATACACTAAAAACCATTGAACTGTGTGTGCATTAAAAGATAAAGTTTATAGTATATGAAATATATCTCAATAAAGCTATAAAAATGAGAATAATAAAAAGAAATGCAACTTTGAAATATAATATTTCATCTATTAAACTGGCAAAAATTTAAATAATCACTAAATCCTTTTTTGGCAGGTTTTGTGAGGACATCAGCACTCATATTGTTTATATTATTTAAGGAGATATTTTTTTTTTGTTTATATTATTTAAGGAGATATTACTTTTAATGTTATTTGTATTTAAAAGAGTGAGAATTTTATTTCTGAAAAAGAAGATAAGACTTGGAAGTTAAAGATCAGAGCTCTGCTACTCCGCAGCTGTGTGACCTTGGATGTATTCCTGAGTGTCTGTGACCTCATTTGCAAAATAAGGGTTTCCATACTTTGGACAGCAAGGAGATCCAACCAGTCCATCCTAAAGGAAATCAGTCCTCAATATTCATTGGAAAGGCTGACGCTGAAACTTTGGCCACCTGATGCTCGGAGCTGATTCATTTGAAAAGACCCTGATGCTGGGAAAGAGTGAAAGCGGGAGAAGAGGACGACAGAGGATGAGATGGTTGGATGGCATCACCAACTCGATGGACATGAGTATGAGTAAATTCAGGGAGTTGGTGATGGACAGGGAGGCATGGTGTGCATGCCCATGGTGTCCATGGGGTCACAAAGAGTCAGACATGACTGAGCGACTGAACTGAACTGATACCCACAGGACAATTACAAGATTTAAATAAACTAATATATATAAAGTGCCTGACTAGAATTAGCATTCACTAAATGTAGCTGTTTTATTGTGGTTGTAGATTCATTTCTGAATCCCCAGAGAGCAACTTATCAAAGCACAGGGACGTTGTTCATTAAATATTTGTTAAAGGAATGAATTCAACAGCCATTTAGAGTGACAGCTCTCAAATCCAACAATCCTAAAAACTACTATGTTGTATTCAGAGATCCAGCTCTTTAGCCAGGCCAGAAGTTACTTAACTCTCTGAGCCTCTGTTTTTCTCCCATGGAACATAAGGTTAATATAACATCACTAAGTGTAATTTTTTTTTTAAGGGTAATAAAGCAGATAAAGCATTTAGCCCTATGGGGCCAGGACAGTGGAATGTGCTGAGTAGCCAAATTAGAAAAACATATAAGAGGAGAAAACTTAGGTGACATGAGAAAATTACAAAAATTTCCAGAACTTTACCAGGCTGTGTGTTCTGTGATTATATTCTGCTATCCATGATTAAATCAGTTTTAAGCTTTAGCTTTCATTACTCAGATTCCATTATCAGTTTGGCCACAGTCATGTGGAACCACACCCCATGCAGGCCTCTCCTCCATCAAAAGCTATACTCCCAACAGAAAACCATCCCTGCTTTCCCTTATATAACCTGAGGTCCCAAAAATAACTCTATCAGAACATCACTTGCAACAGACTCATAAGACATCTTATTATCAAATGCTTACCTATGTGCCATGCACTGCAAAACTTTTACATACAGTATTTCATTTAAAAGTCTCCACATACCTATGACATGGAGAACATTATTTCCATTTAAAAATGAGAAAACCAAGACTTGGAATGTTATGGAAACAAATTAGTATTTATCCAAGCAAGTTATCTAAGGTTATTTGCTGAGAGTTGTCTGGTCAGAAGGCTCTTGTTGTTGTTTAGTTGCTCAGTCGTGTCCAACTCTTTTGTGACCCCATGGACTGTAGCCCACCAGGCTCCTCTGTCCGTGGGATTTCCCAGGCAAGAATACTGGAGTGGGTTGCCATTTTCTTCTCCAGGGGATCTTCTCTATTCAGGGATTGAACCTGGGTCTCCTGCATTGCAGGCAGATTCTTTACCATCTGAGCCATCAGGGAAGCCCAGAAGCTTGTCTTAATCATTCCTAGATCTTGAAATCTTTACAATTCAGTCAATTAAACCCATGCATAACAGATAATGTAATTGTCAAAATTTTCAAAAACCAAAAATCTAATCAAACTGACCTGGTTGAGGATTAGGATTTGAGAAGTGTTTTGATCTAATCAGTAAAAACCTAATCCAGTCCATTGTAACCTGAATCAGACAGAGATCTCAGATAGAAATATTTAGTGAAGGCCATTCAAGAAGCCCTGGTTCAAGAATTTCCAATGTTACCTCTTCGTTCACAAGGAAGTGGTTGTCAAGTTGTGATCTGAAGCACACTGGTGAGTCAGCAAATCTGGCCCATGATGACAGCTGAGAAAAACTCCTGGAGAGAACAAATGCTGTTCAGTTCCACAAACTTTCATTCTTTCTTATAGCCAATGCTATCGGATGATAAATGTTACGATAATGTGGCATTTGTACACTGAATGCAAAGCACTCTTAAGCAACGGTTGGAACACCTCCAATTTTCTGGAAAGATGTTTTGTGATCAGTACTGATTTGTGTTGCTTTTTCAACTATGTTACATTTGAGTTTTTGTGTATTTGTAGACTTTCCCTTGGGTGGTATTTCCGCTCATTGTTTTGGTGCTTGGCTAATTGTTACACTGTTAGCATGTCCATTGTAATTTTGTTTCTTAGCAAATCTTGGTTATTAGAGTGCTTTTCCCATAGGAAGGTAGGAGGGAAGGTTTGGGCTGTTCCAGCATGGGTGACTAAGCAATTCCAACCAACTCTCCAACTGAGGAAAACTAGTAAAACTGGAAAAATCTGAAAATCTCCTCTTGAAATCATCAAAAAGTTAATAAGTTAGTGAAGAATTAACTGAGCCAGGATCTGGAAAAGGAGAGAAACTGAGGAATGTAAACCCTACAAATAGGACTCCTAGTCTTTCTGAGGTGCAGTTAAGAGCCTACCTTGGATACTTCCCAGAACAGAGATCGGAGTCCAGAAGCAGCTAAGAGACAAAGCACCTAGTAAACAGGTCTCACTTGAGACTTGGATCCTAAAGGACTATACCCTAAAAGCAAATATGCATAGAGTAGACAAGGTCTTACAGATTGAAACTCAGCTTCAAAATATCTGAAACCCTGAAATTGTCTGAATGATCCCAGCATGCCAATGCCCAAATACTTGGCAGAAAACAAAGTGAATCCTCTGGAACTTGAATTATTTCTATGAACAATTATGCAGATGTATTTATTTCACAAGCAAAAATAATTAGGTATACTGGAAGACAAGATAACATGAACAAAAGCACGGCACAACAGTGACACAATCAAAAGGCACGCCAAAGTGCCTCATATTGTGGTCATCACATTGTTTATTGTGTTCAAGAAGAGAAATGGAAGGTTTATAATTCTGGTAGTAAAGTGTAAAGGATACACCATAACCGATTCTATGACTGACCCAGGGATGGAACCCACATGGCCTGCATTGGCAGGCTAGTTCTTTACCACTGGAGACACCTGGAAGCCCACATAGCTCTATACATATGTTCCAATGTAACAGACTATACACTTCATATATATGCTATATATATGCACTCCTTTATATCTCTCACTGATTAAAATAAAAATCAAGAAAACTTTTTTTAAAAAAAATCAATTTCTCAGTCCATTAGCCTCATGTATTTGAGTTAACCATTTTCTTACAGGTTGCTTAGAAAGAAAAGGGAGCTAACTCCATCTTTTTTTGTATTTATTTGAAAATTTTAGATGTATTATTAAACTGTCAAGATTAAAAAGAAATTTGAAATATCTTTAAGGGAAGCACAATCTAACTTCCTTTTCTGTTTTATTTTGTTGGAATGTATGAGTAACTTAACTGGAGAGGGAAAAAATTCCTCTTGCAGCTATGTTGTCAAAACATTTAAAGTGAGTTCCCATTTCCCATTTAGGATGAAATGATGTAATGTCTGGGATCTGATTCAAAATAATCAGGAGGGGAGGGAGTAAAAGAGGATATAAATGAGGCAAGATAGTACAGGAATTGATAATTGTTAGAGTTGAATGATGATTATATATTAATATAGTAAGAATAAAAGACCAAAAACAGACATGATTTTTTAAAATCTTCTTTACTGTAGAAAATTTCAAATATATATAATAAATTTAAAAATAAAATTTAGTCTAAGTACTCTTGGTCTTCTGTTTTCTTATATATACATTTCAGAATTAGCTTGTTGATCTAATCCTATCTGATTTTGATTTAAAATCTATTGAGGAATTTCTCTGGAGGTCCAGTGGTTAAAAAAACCTTGTGCCCCCAACTGCAGGAGGCCTGGGTTTGATTCCTGGTCAGGGAACTAGATTCCACATGATCCTGAGGAAAGATCCTGTGTGACAGCACTAAGACCGAGCACAGTAAAATAAATTAAAAATAAATAAAATATACTGAATTTATAGATCAACTTATAGAGAAGTGTCTTTCTGGTATTAAGCCTTCCTACTCTAAATATGGGATATGTCTAACTTCTTAAGGTCTTCTTTGGTATTTGGGGGGTGGGAGGGTAGGCTTCCCCGGTAGCTCAGAGAGTAAAGTGTCTGCCTATAATATGGGAGACCCAGGTTCAATCCCTGGCTCGGGAAGATCCCCTGGAGAAGGAAATGGCAACCCACTCCAGTGCTCTTGCCTGGAAAATCCCATGGACTGAGAAGCCTGGTAGGCTACAGTCCCTGGGGTTGCAAAGAGTCAGACACGACTGAGTGACTTCACTTTCACTTGCACTTGCACTTTCCCTTTCCCTGGTGACATAAAGTCTTCCTGCAATGCAGGAGGCCGGGGTTCAATTGCTGGATCAGGAAGATTCCTTGGAAAAGGAGATGGTAACCCCCTCCAGTATTCTTGTCTGAGGAAATCCCATGGACAGAGGAGCCTGGTGGGCTACAGTCCATGGGGTTGCAAAGAATCGAACAGGACTGAGAGACTAATACACACTTGGTGTTTTTTTAGTACAGTTTTGTAATTTTGCATATAAAGATATTATACCTTTTTCATTAGATTTACTCCTCTGTCATAGTTTTGTTGCTATTTTAATGTTTTATTTGTACAATTACATCATATAAACTTGCTGGTATATAGAATAGCGAATGCCTTCTTTGTATTTGTTTTGTGTTCATTCGCTCAATCGTGTCCCACTCCTTCAGACCCCATGGACTGCAGCACACCAGGCTTCCCTGTCCTTCACCATCTCCCGGAGCTTTCTCAAACTCATGTCCATTGAGTCAGTGATGCCATCCAATTGTCTCGTTCTCGGTAGTCCCCTTCTCCTGCCTTCAATCTTTCCCAGCATCAGGGTCTTTTCTAATAATTTGGCTCAAGTAGCCAAAGTATTGGAGCTTCAGCTTCAGCATCAGTCCTTCTAATGAATTTTTAGGATTGATTTCCTTTAGGATTGACAGGTTTGATCTCCAAAGTGTTTGATTATTTTGTACACAGACCCTATAATCAACTACCTTGCAATATTCTTCTACTACTCCAAAAACTTGTCTATAGGTTATTGCCTTTTTTAATGAAAATAATCATGCCATCTGAAGATAATGACAATTTTATTTCTTCCATTTCAATAGTTATGCCCTGAATTTATTTATATATGTATTTATTTATTTTTGGCTGCACTAGCTCATCTTTATTGCCTGAGGGCTTTCTCTAGTTGTAATAAATGACAGCCCCTCTTCATTTTGGTGTTCAGGATTCTCTTGTTGCGGTGCACAGGCTTTAGTTGTACAGACTTCAGTAGTTGTGACATGTGGGCTCAGTAGTAGTGGCTGGCAGGCTCTGGAACGTGGGCTCAGTACTTGTGCCACATGGGCTTAGTTGCTCTGCAGCATGTGGAATTGTCTCTAATCAGGGATCAAACCCATGTCCTCTGCATTCACAGGTAGCTTCTCATCCACTGTGCCACAAGGGAAGTCCACCATGAATTCTTTTTTCTTTTTTACTGCTCTGGCTAGAGCTTCCATCACATTGTTGAGGAGAAATAGTGATAGTTGCATGCATATCAGGTTTATAACTTTAAAAGGAATGCATTCCAAGTTTCTACATATATGATAACATTTGTTGTGAGTCTTTTTATAGGTACTTTCTTTAGGTTCAGTTCAGTTAAGTCTCTCAGTCATGTCCAACTCTTGGAAACCCCATGGACTGCAGCATACCAGGCTTCCCTGTCCATCACCAACTCCCAGATCCTACTCAAACTCATGTCCATCGAGTCGGTGATGCCATCCAACCATCTCATCCTCTGTCGTCCCCTTCTCCTCCCGCCTTCAATCTTTCCCAGCATCAGAGTCTTTTCCAATGAGTCAGTTCTTTGCATCATGTGGCCAAAATATTAGAGTTTCAGCTTAGCATCATTCCTTCCAGTGAATATTCAGGACTGGTTTTTGTTTTTGTTTTTTATTTTTTGTTTTTGGATTACTGTTCTATTTCTAATTTATGTTCAATTTTGTCAAGTAATTTTCCTGCATTTATTGAAATGTTCATATGGATGTTTTTCTCCTAATCTGTTATAACAGTGACATCTCTAGAGAGTCTAATGTATATTTATCCCTGTGATAACTACAACCTAGTCATTGTATGTTTCTTTTATTCATTATTGGATATAATTCACTAATATTTTGTTTAGAATCTTTGCAGCTATATTCACAAGTAAAATGGATTTGTAATACCTTTTCCATTTTAACTTTATCTGAAATTAGTATCAGATTATATTGGCCTCATGGATTTAGCAGAAGGTGGCTATTCCCTCTTTCTCTATGCTCTGGAAGAAGTTGTATAAGATGATCTGTGTATGAAAAATAATCTGTGGCTTGAAAATTGACAGAATTTGCCTGTAAAACCATCAGGGCCTGGTGATTTCTTTGTTGGAAGCTGCTTACTACTCCAATGTTTAAAAACCTTTCATTATGAAATACTGATAGATTCACAGGAAGTTGCAAAAAAAAAATGTACTAGAAGATCCTCTTTACCCTTCACCCAGTTTTCCCCAATGGTAACATCTTGCATAACTATAGTACAATATCAAAATCAGAAAACTGACCATGGAGCAACTCACATGACTTATTCAGATTTCACCAGTTTTACATGCACTCATTTCTGCATGTGTGGGTGTATACTTTTATGAAATTTGATCACATGTGTGGGTTGGTGTAATCACCAACCACCACAATCAAGATGCAGAGTTATCTCATCTCCACAAGGATCCTTCTACTTCCCCTTTATTAATCACTCCTCTCCCCTCTGTTTCTTCCTTAAAAATTATTTATTTATTTGGCTGCATCAGGTCCTAGTTGTGGCATATGGGATCTGTAGTTGTGACATTTGAACTCTTAGCTGAGGCATGTGGGACCTAGTTCCCTGGCCAGGGATCGAACCCAGCAGCCCTGTACTGTGAGTGTGGAGTCTTAGCCACTGAATCACCAGGAAAACCCCCTGCCCCCTCATTTCTAACTTAGGCTACCACTAACCTATTCTTCATCTCTATAATTTTATTTCAAGAATGTTATGTTAATCATTCAGTACGTAACCTTTCAAGGCTGACTTTTTTCACTCAGTATAATTCCCTTGAGTTCTATCCATGTTGTTGCATGTATCAATGTTCTTTTTTCATTGCTGAATTAAGTAGTATTCAGTGATACAGCTGAACCATTGATTTCAACCTTTGAAGGACATTTTGTCTGTCTCCAGTTTTTGACTATTACAAGCCAAACTGCTATAAACTATCATGTACAGATGTTTTGTTTTGTGAACATAATTTTCATTTCTCTGAGATAAATGCTCAAGAGTACAATTTGAATCACTACAAGGTTACTTGTCTTTGGGCTTCCCTTGAGTCAATTTTAGTTGTTACATTTTCTAGGAAGCTATTCATTTCATGTCAATTTGGAAATTTATTGGCAGAAGTTTACAATAGATTTCTCTTACCACCTTTTGAAAAAAATATATTTTATTTATTTGGTTTTGGCTCCACTAGGTCTTTGTTACTACCCACAGGCTTTCTCTAGGTGTTGCAGGCAGGGGCTACTCTCTGCTATCGGTGCAAGGGCTTCTCTCTGTAATGGCTTCTCTTGTTGTGGAGCATGGGCTCTGAGGTACAGGCCTCATTGCCCTGGAGGCATGTGGGCTCTTCTCAGATCAAGAATCAAACCTGTGTCCCCTGCATTGGCAGGTGGCTTCTTAATCACTGTGCCACCATGGAAGTCCTCTTATTATCTCTTAAATCTATGTTTTCCCTGTAGTTATAGCCCCTTTATTATTTAAGCTTGGTGCATGCTCAGTCGCTTCACTTGTGTCCCACTCTTTGCAACCTTATGGACTGTAGCCCACCAGGCTCCTCTGTCCATGGGATTCTCCACGCAAGAATACTGGAATGGGTTGCCATGCCCTCCTTCTGGGGATCTTTGCAACCCAGGAGTAAAAATTGTGTCTCCTGCATTACAGGTGGATTCTTTACCCACTGAGCCACCTAGGAAGCCCTTTATTATTTATATTATTTATTTGTGCTTTTCTTTTTATTCTCATTCTAGAGAAGGAAATGGCAACCCACTCCAATATTCTTGCCTGGAAAATTCCATGGATTGAGGAGCCTGGTGGGCTATAGTCCACGGGGTCGCAAACAGTCGGACACGACTGAGCGACTTCTCTTTCGCTTTGCTTTTTATTCTCATTAAACCTCACTCTGTTAGTTTCTGACAAAGAAAAATATTTTTTCTTCCTCTTTTCCATCTGGAATCATGGAGGGTGCAGAAAAAGAGAAAAAGATTCCTGCTGTATCACAAGACTTTAAGAGTGAAGGAATTTTACAGAGCTGCATCTAAGAAAGAAGTTCACAGATCAAGCATCTAAAAGAAGTGTGCCCCAAAAAATGCTTTGAAAGGCAAAGAAGAAGCTTACCTACAAAAAAGTTAATCACTATTACAAGGAATATAGGCAGATGTATAGACTGAGACTTGAATGGTTAGGATGACAGGAAAGTTGGCAACCTGTATCTACCAGTGAAACCCAAATTGGCATTTGTCATCAGAATCAGGGATATCAGTGGTGAGCTCAAAAGGCTGGAAGGAGTTGCAGGTTCTTTGCCTTTGCCAGATCTTTGATAGCACCTTCTTTGAGCTCAAAAAGGATTATGAAACCATGTATTGCCTGAGGGTACCAGAACTTGAAGTCATTAAAGAATTGATCTACAAATGTGAGCTATGGCAAAATCTACAAGAAGTGGGGACTTTCCTGGTGATCCAGTGGTCAAGACTCCACACTCCCAATGAAGAGGGCCTGGGTTCGATCCCTGGTCAGAAACTAGATCCCACATGCCACAACCAAGAGCTCACGTGCTACAACTAAGACCTGGCTCAGCCAAATAAAAAGATAGATAAATATTTTTTTTTATCTAAAAACGATAAATGCTGGAGAGGGTGTGGAGAAAAGAGAACCCTCCTATACTGTTGGTGGGAAGGTAAATTGGTACAGCTAGCATGGAGAACTTCCGCAGTATGAGGGGCTTCCCTCATGACTCAGCTGGCAAATCATCTGCCTGCAACGCAGGAGACTCAGGTTCAATTTCTGGGTCAGGAAGATCCCCTGGAGAAGGAAATAGCAACCCACTCCAGTATTCTTGCCTGGAGAATCCCATGCACAGAAGAGCCTGACAAGCTACAGTCCATGGGATCGCAAGAGTCAGACAGGGCTTAGTGACTAAACTACCACCACCAGTATGCAGAACAGTATGGAGGTTCCTTAAAAAACTAAAAATAGAGCTAATATATGTTCCAGCAATCCCACTCCTGGGCAATCACAATTCAAAAGGATATATGTACGTCAGTGTTCATTGCAGCACTGTTTACAACAGCTAGAACATGGATGCAACCTAAATGTCCACTGATGGAGGAATGGATAAGAAGATATGGTACATATATACAACAGAATATTACTCAGCTATGAAAAAAAAAGAATGAAATAATGCCTTTTACAGCAACATGGATGGATCTAAAAATTGTCATACTGAATGAAGAGAAAGACAAATATCATATGATACTGCTTATATGTGGAATCTTACCCCCAAAAAAGTATAAATGAACCTATTTACAAAAGAGCAGTTGAGTCCTAGATGTAGAAAACAAATTTACAGGAAATTCCCTGGGAGTCCAGTGGTTAAGAATCTGTGCTTCAAATGCAAGTGGTGCAGCTTCTATTCCTGGTCTAGGTACTAAGATCCCACATGCTTCGGGGCACAGCCCCCCCCCAACCTCAAAAAAAAAACAAACCACTTGTTATTACCAAGGGGGAAGGAGGAAGTGGGAGGGGTAAACTGGGAGATTGGGACTGACATGTACACACGAAAAGTGAAAGTGTTAGTTATTCAGTCCTGTCTAGCTCTTTTGCACCCCATGGACTGTAGCCCACCAGGCTCCTCTCTCCATGGAATTATCCAGGCAAGAATAGTAGAGTGAGTTGCCATTCCCTTCTCCAGGGGATCTTCCCAACCCAGGGATTGAATCTGGATCTTCTGCATTGCAGGCAGAATTTTTTACCACCTGAATGACCAGGGAAGCCCCATATATATCTATTTTATATATATATATTATATATATGACTAACAGTTAGTCATAGATGACTAACTAAGATGACTAACAAGAACACACTGCATAGCACAGGGAATTCTATTTAATACTTTGTAATGACCTTTATGGGAATAAAATCTAAAAAAGAGTGGATATATGTATAACTGAATCACTTTTATGTACAGAAGAAACTAACAAATCATTGTAAATCAACTGTACTCCAATTTTAAAATTTAATTAAGAAAAGAAACACAATCCCATTCTCACAAATTAAATTCAAACACTAAAAGTTACTGTTTTTAAAATATTATTGAAATTTACAATAATACGTAATTATAATTTCAAAGATTAATTAAATGATTGTCCATGAAGGAACAAGAAGGAAAATGGGGTTGGAAATAAGGGAAAGAGAGATGTTATTCTGGCAGCAGTGGGAGTTGCTGTTCAGTCACTTAGTTGTGTCTGATTCTTTGAGACGCCATGGACTGCAGCACACCAGGCTTCCCTGTCCTTCAACATCTCCCAGAATTTGCTCAAACTCATATCCATTGAGTTGATGATGCCATCCAACTATATCATCCTCTGTCTCCCCCTTCTCTTCCTGCTCTCAATCTTTCCCAGAATCAGGGTCTTTTCCAATGAATGTGCTCTTCATGTCAGGTGGCCAAAGTATTAGAGCTTCAGCATCAATCCTTCTAATGAATATTCAGGGTTCATTTCCCTTAGGATTGACTGGTTTGATCTCCTTGCTGTCCAAGGGACTCTCAAGAGTCTTCTCTAGCATCACAGTTGGAAAATATCAATTATTTGGTGCTCAGCCATCTTTACAGTCCAGCTCTCACATCTGTACATGACTATTGGAAAAACCATAGCTTTGACTATACAGACCTTTGTCAGCAAGTGATATTTCTGTTTTTTAATATGCTGTCTAGGTTTGTCATAGCTTTTCTTACAAGGAGCAAGTGTCTTTTAATTTCATGGCTGCAGTCACCATCTGCAGTGATTTTGGAGCCCCCAAAAATAAAGTCTGTCACTGTTTCCATTTTTCCACATCTATTTGCCATGAAGTGATGGGATCAGATGCCATGATCTTCGTTTTTTGAATGTTAACTCAGCTTTTTCACTCTCCTCTCTCACTTTCATCACGAAGTTCTTTAGTTCCTCTTCACTTTCTGGCATTAGCGTGGTGTCATCTGCATATCTGAAGTTATTGATATTTTCCCTGCAATGTTGATTCCAGCTCGAGTTTCATTCAGCCCAGCATTTTGCATAAGGTACTCTTCATATAAGTTAAATAGGCAGGGTGACAATAAATAGCCTTGCCGTACTCCTTTCCCAATTTTGAACCAGTCCATTGTTCCATGTCTTGTTCTAACTGTTGCTTCTTGACATACATACAGGTTTCTCAGGTGGCAGGTAACGTGGTATGGTATTCCCATCACTTTAAGAATTTTCCAGTTTGTTGTGATCCACACAGTCAAAGGCTTTAGCATAGTCAAAGAAGCAAAGGTTTCTCTGGAATTCCCTTGCTTTTTCTATGATCCAGCAGATATTGGCAACTTGATCTCTGGTTCCTTTGCCTTTTCTAAACCTAAATTGTACATGTGGAAATTCTCAGTTCACTTCCCTGATAGCTCGGTTGGTAAAGAATCTGCCCTCAATGCAGGAGACACCGGTTTGATTCCTGGGTCAGGAAGATCCCCTGGAGAAGGGATAGACTACCCATTCCAGTATTCTTGGGCTTCCCTGGTGGATCAGCTGGTGAAGAATCTGCCTTCAATGTGAGAGACCTGGGTTGGGAAGATCCTCTGGAGAAGGGAAAGGCTACCCCCTCCAGTATTCTGGCCTGGAGAATTCCATGGACTGTACAGCCCATGGGGTCACAAAGTGTCAGACATAACTGAGCGACTTTCACTTTCAGAGAGAAAAGTGATAAAAAATAAAGGAAAAATAAAACATAGATTAAGATAAGAGGAAAATTCTTAAAGAGATGGGAATGCCAGACCTGCCTCCTGAGAAATCTGTGTGCAGGTCAAGAAGCAATAGTTAGAACTGGACATGGAACAGCAGACTGGTTCCAAATAGGAAAAGGAGTACATCAAGGCTATTTATTGTCACCCTGCTTATTTCACTTATATGCAGAGTACATCATGAGAAATGCTGGACTGGAAGAAGCACAAGCTGGAATCAAGATTGCCAGGAGAAACATCAATAACCTCAGATATGCAGATGACACCACCCTTATAGCAGAAAGTAAAGAAAAACTAAAGAGCCTCTTGATGAAAGTGAAAGAGCAAAGTGAAAAAGTTGGCTTAAAACTCAACATTCAGAAAACTAAGATCATGGCATCGGTCCCATCACTTCATGGCAAATAGATGGGGAAACAATGCAAACAGTGAGAGACTTTATTTGGGGGGGCTGCAAAATCACTGCAGATGGTGATTGCAGCCATGAAATTAAAAGACCTTTGCTCCTTGGAAGAAAAGTTATAACCAACCTAGACAGCATATTAAAAGCAGAGACACTACTTTGCCAACAAAGGTCAGTCTGGTCAAAGTCTTGGTTTTTCCAGTAGTCATGTAGGATGTGAGAGTTGGACTATAAAGAAAGCTGGGCGCCAAAGAATTGATGCTTTTGAACTGGGGTGTTGGAGAAGACTCTTGAGAGTCCCTTGGGCTGCAAGGAGATCAAACCAGTCTATCCTAAAGGAAATCAATCCTGAATATTCACTGGAAGGACTGATGCTGAAGCTGAAACTCCAATACTTTGGCCACCTGATGTGAAGAGCTGACTCATTTGAAAAGACCCTGATGCTGGGAAAGATTGAAGACAGAAGAAGGGGACAACAGAGGATGAGATGGTTGGATGGCATCACTGACTCAATGGACACAAGTTTGAGCAAGCTCTGGGAGTTGGTGATGGACAGGGAAGCCTGGCATGCTGCAGTCCATGGGGGTTGCAAAGAGTCGGACATGACTGAGCGACTAAACCGAACTGAAGATAAGAGCACTCAGGTATGGTGGGCGTTGGGGGAGGGCACAGATTTAGGAATTTAAAAAGTGTCCTCAGCGTAGGTAAGCCAGGTTGCGAAGGTAACATGTGAAAAAACACTTGAGGGATATCTAGGAGAGGGGAAGAAGTCCACAAACAGACAGAGAAGAGATGGAAGGTAGATGACGTAGAGCCCTGGAAACCAAGAAAAATAAGTGTTTTGAGGAGGAGGAGAGAATTTAACAAAATGAGGGTCACTGATGACCTTGGCCAAGCAATTTCATTGGAATTATGAAGTCAAAAACTAGATTGGAGTAGGATTAAAAGAGAATAAGGGGACGTTCCCTGGTGTTCCAGAGGTTAAGAATCCTTCTGCCAACAGAGAGGACATGGTCCAGTCTCTGGTCAGGGAACTAAGATCCCACATGCCATTGGGCAATTAAACCAGCTAGTTGCAACTACTGAACTCACTGGCCACAACTAGAGAGAAGCCTGTACGCTGCAATGAAGCTCAACCAAAGATACTGCATGCTGCAAGGAAGATCCTACATGCCACAACTAAGACTTGACACAGCCAAAGAAGTAAATATTTAAAAAATAAACAAGCTCTGCTTTTTTTGACTCCATTGTTGACCAGTAATCGTTTGAAAAAAAAGAAAGGAAAGTATCCTATTGGTATCAGTGGCCTGGCCAAATGTGATGTGTTTTATCTTACAGTTCACACCATCTGCTACTATGTTTCTGTATCATGAGGTTATTGTTAGGTTTCCAACTAAATTTACTAGTACTTTCACAAAATGACACAAATTATTATGTGATAACTAGCATGAATCTACCATGAAAAATCTACAAAGCATTACAGATAAAATTAAAGATTATTATATAATGACTTGCTAATTATATCAATTGTTTATTCACTGCCCTAGAAATTTCATTACTACAAATATTATACACTGTTAAAGTTTATTAGTACGTAACACTGATAATAAAGTGTTATTTGGCTTCTCAGGTGGCCCTAGTGGTAAAGAACCCCAAAACCAAAAAAAGAACCCCAAAACCCCCCAAAACTAAGAATGCATTAAACCAAATATATTTGTTGCCTATCAGGTACCTGACCACAGAACTTACCATGTTAAACAGGCAACTCTGGTTGAAATGACCTATCTTGGGTAGGAAACGTTAAGTTTCTAGAGAACAACACTGGTAGAAAGTTGTGGAAACTTAATATTCCCAATTCTTCCAGAAAAAAAAAAAAATCACTAAATCCTAATTTTTTTTTTTTTAACCACGTTGCGAGTTTTGTTGGGCTCTTAGTTCACTGACCAGGGATTGAACCCACACCTTCTGCATTGAAAGCTTGCAATGTTAACCACTGGACTTCCAGGGAAGTCACCTATCTGAAAGGATTCTCTATTATGTCTACATTGTAAAGTCTTTGGGGATGTGGGTGGGGGAGAATCAACACTAGAATGAGAATGAAAGCAAAGGTTGGCAGCATTTACTGCATATTCCTAATAAACATGAAGAAAGTTAAATGTACACCAACCAAACTGAAATCTGATTCCAAAAACATATCCACGTGAAAAATGAGAAAAAATGGGTGCTGTTTTGAACACGTGATACCTGTGATTCACTTTTTGATGAGGGAATATCCAAGCTCATCCAATAAAGTTAATGAGTGTGATAATGGGAAATCTTCTTAATTTGGCAGAAATCATAGCAGAATTTGATACAATTATGTCAGAATATTTATGCAAACTATAAACACCAACACAAAGTAATACAGTGCATTGTTTAGGGAATAAAAGACAAAGTAAAATAATTAAATACATAAAAATGTAGATTCAGTGAATAAGAACAAGTTGAATAGAGTAAAAAATGTTAGACATTACTCAATTATTTTATTTTATTTTATTTTTTCAATTATTTTAAATACAACTCCAGGAACAAGTTACGTAGAATACATAACAATTATTTTAGATCTGTTGATTTCCAAAATACAAAAATGCCTATATGCGAACATCTTGGGGGATTTTAACAGATGAATTGATTAGAGAAGGATTTTGCATTCTCAGCAGACCACTTACAAAAACTGGATCTAAGCAAAAATAACCCATGAGCCCAGGAATATGACAATGCAACAAAAATGCATGGCAAATCATAATAGATTGTAACAGAGAATTCTTGAAAAATAATTCTGGGAAATCTGCTTTCTTTGTTTTCTGTATTCTTTAAACTTGAGAGTGATTGATGTGGTAAAAAATTCTTTTGATGTCAGTGAGTTTTTAAGTATTGTCTGGGAACAATTCAGAAAAATTTCAGTTATGATGCAGTGCTGGAGTGTTTTGAACATGTATTCTCAAACATACATGTCATTTTCTGACACTGAATGTCAATGTTGAATCCACAATGAGACAGTTAAGTGAATGCCATAATGTCACTAAAAACTCAAGACGCAGGATGCAAAGCCCTTTTTAGGAACTGTTGATTATATTATTACAGATATAATAATAGATTCTAGAATGCAATGAATATTCTAGTAAATTTCAACTTTTAAATGTACTTGCTCAGGGCTAATATGAAATGGTGTTTAGGGAAAATATTTTAAATAAACTATACAGGAACCAAACTTTAATATAAATAATGGCCTTGAAAGCATTGAAAAAAAATTAAGATGCTCTTTGTTTAAAACAGGAAGCAAGATTTATGAAAAATGAGTTATTGATGCCAAATTACAGAATTTCAACATTGATGCCATTACCCATGTAGTAGAAAATGTTAAGAAAAAGAAAGGTGGAAGACTGATTTTTTTGTGATTGCCAAGAGCCAAAATCAAGTTTCAAATTATTTCCATTTATTTTGCTATACTCAACCCACTAATAACATCTTAAAAGAAAGACTTATGATACTGAAAGAATATCATGACCTTTTCAAAATGTTCTAGTCCAGACAACATATATAACTTGAAAAACATGATAAATGTGGGCTATTGCAACTCTGTAAAAATTATAATTGAAATCAACTTTATACATAAAAGAAGACTTTGATGGGACATTAGTGTTTTAAGAACCAAACATCCTAGGCTTCCCTGGAGGTAGAGCGGATAAGAAATCCACCTTCCATTGCAGGGGACATGAATTCGATCCTTGGTCGGAGAAGATTCCACATGCCTTTGGCAGCTAAACCCAGGGTGGCCACAACTACTGAAGTTCACAAGCCTACAGCCTGTGCTCCACATCAAGAGAATCCACTGCAACGAAGAGTAGCCCTGCTCTCCACAACCAGAGAGAGCCTGCACACAGCAAAGAAGACTCAGTGCAGCTAAAAATAAATAAACAAATAATTTTTTAAAAAAGAGTTGAATTATGGTCATGTAAAAAAAATCAAGAGTATGGGGAGGGTTAAATTAGGAATTTGGGATTAGCAGATATAATCTACTGTACATTAAAAAGACAAAAAGCAAGGTCCTAGAGACTTCCCTGGTGGTCCAGCGGCTAAGACTTGGTACTTTCAATGCAGGGAGCATGAGTTCAACCCCTGGTTAGGGAACTAAGATTCCACATGCCAAGTGGCCAAAAAAGAAACATCAAGAAGTATTAATAAAAATAAAGAAAAAATAAGGTTCTAATGGGAACTACCGTGCTCCCTATAGCACAGGGAACATATTCAATATACTGCAATAAACCATAATTTAAAAGAATATGGTGCTCGCTTCGGCAGCACATATGCTAAAATTGGAACGATACAGAGAAGATTAGCATGGCCCCTGTGCAAGGATGACACGCAAATTCGTGAAGCGTTCCATATTTTTGTTCATCGCAACACTGTTTATAATAGCCAGGACATGGAAGCAACCTAGATGCCCATCAGCAGATGAATGGATAAGGAAGCTGTGGTACATATACACCATGGAATATTACTCAGCCGTTAAAAAGAATTTATTTGAATCAGTCCTAATGAGATGGATGAAACTGGAGCCCCTTATACAGAGTGAAGTAAGCCAGAAAGATAAAGAACATTACAGCATACTAACACATATATATGGAATTTAGAAATATGGTAACGATAACCCTATATGCAAAACAGAAAAAGAGACACAGAAATACAGAACAGACTTTTGAACTCTGTGGGAGAAGGTGAGGGTGGGATATTTCAAAAGAACAGCATGTATACTATCTATGGTGAAACAGATCACCAGCCCAGGTGGGATGCATGAGACAAGTGCTCGGGCCTGGTGCACTGGGAAGACCCGGAGGAATCGGGTGGAGAGGGAGGTGGGAGGGGGGATCGGGATGGGGAATACGTGTGGATCTATGGCTGATTCATGTCAATGTATGACAAAACCCACTGAAATGTTGTGAAGTAATTAGCCTCCAACTAATAAAAAAAAAATAAAAAAGAAAAAAAGAAAGAAAAAAAAATATGGAAAAGAATATATATGTGTATGTACCTATATGTATACATATGTATTTTGGGGAAGATTGAAGGCAAAAGGAGAATATATGCATTATACACAAGACACTAAAACAGCATTGTAAATCAATTATGCTTCAAAAATAAAATAAATCAGAGCTTTGTTTTGCATTTCCAAATAACAGTGCTGTTATAATACATAATGTTCTTTTTTAAAATGGGAGTTCTGCTGCTTTCCCTTCTTTTTCCTTTCCCACCTCTTTCCCCTTCATTCCTGGGGCACCTTCACAGAGTCCCTTATTTTTTCCCTTGTCTTGCAGGCTAAGAGTTCTTGTAAGCCCGGGACCTCAGCTACTACCCCCCCCCCTCCCCCGCCCCAACGGACTGGGAGGGCGCTGGTTAATGTTAAATGAGAGAGTGAATGGATACATCTTAAAGGGGGAGAGAAAGGAAAAAAGGAGCTACCCTCTGCCCTCTGGGGCCCTTTCCGCGGAGTCAGGGAGCCCAGATGGAGTCTCTGGTCTTCATATCGTTCATAGAACACTTGCCCCGCAGCTGCAGAAACACCACCTGATACCACTCCCTGCCCGGAGCACCATTCCAGCCCCGGCTTCCTGGTAAACCTCTCCCAGCGCCGCGCCCTCGACTCCGTCCTCCGCGCGGGAGGGGGACGGGAGTGAGCGGTCCACATCTTCGGGGACCCAGGTGCGCAGTGACAGGTGTGTGTGTGGTGGGGGGCCTGTGTCCCAGCCCGGGGTGGGGGGAGGTAAGTAAACGTCACAGATGTCCTGTAACCCAAAGAGGAGAAGCAAACTGCTAACAGAAAGGTTGGCCAGCACCTGCTGCCGGGGACCCGCTGTATTTCCATTCGTGTTTGCCATTCCGCGCTGTGTACAACGTGTGTTACCTTTTACAAGGGAAAACACAGCCAGAGTAAATATTGCTTTCCAAGGTGTCTTTTTGTGGTTGTGTTTTGATTTTGTGGTTTACTATTCTTTATTTTCAGTGGGGTGAAGCCAGGCTCCTTTCCCCAGGGCACACAGGGACTGCACGCAAACCCCAGGAATTGAAATTATAAGTGGGTGGAAGCGACTGGGAGAGGAGCCAGGCCCTGGAGAGGGCCGGGGGTGGAAAGGCCTTTGAGTATGAACAGGGGCAGATCCTTACACTGTTAGATGCCCTCTGGACTGCTGCCCAGGGCAGGCTCTGTGCCCCCTTCCATACCCCTCGGCTTGGCCACACTAGTGGGGTGAGATGGGGGAAGGGGAACACAGGTGTGGGCAGCCCAGAGGAAGCCTTGGGTTTTTACCACATTCCCTCTGTGACCTCTTTTCTTAAAAAAGAACGATGTCACATCTGCTCTTTTTCTGTAAACATCTTTTAAAACTTTGAAAAACCAAACAATTAAAATATTTTAAAAATGTGATTTTCAAAGCAACTTTTGGGATGGAGCTATCTCTTACTTCTTTCACCCTTTGGCTGCTGGCACTATAGGGTCTCTGGGAGTGGAAGTTTTACAGGAAGGGAGACCCCCTTCCAGGGCCCGAAACTGGACTCTTGTCTAATACTCAGAAATGAATTGTCCAAGGAGACACATGTGCTGACAAAGCAAGAGATTTTATTGGGAAAGGGTGCCCTCGTGGAGGGCAATAGAGTAAGGGAACCCAGGAGAACTTCTCTGCCTCTTGGCTCACAGTCTGGTGATGGGATTAGTTTCCAGGTTGTCTTTAGCCAATCATTCTGACTCAGAGTCCTTCCTGGTGGTGCACGCCTTGTTCAGCCAAGATGGATGCCAGCGAGAAGGATTCTGGGAGGTGGTGGAACATGTGGTGTCTCCTTTTGATCTTTCCCGAACTCTTCTGGTTGGTGATAGCTTATTAGTTTCATTTTCCTTACCAGGACTTCCTGTCATAAAACAACTCATGCAGATAGTTACTATGGTGCCTGGCCAGGGTGGGCGGTTTTAGTCAGCAGTGCTTCCCCTAACAGAGGAGGGATAGGTCTGGGCCTGACCCTTGGAGCTTCCGCCAGGCCTGCCTCCCTCCACTAGAGTCTAAGAGGAAAGCGTACCCTCAGGCCAAGAAGGAAATAAGTCCCCACAAGACACCTGACCCCTCAAGACCCTCCCAGGGACTTGCACAAATTCCTTTTACAACCAGCATAAAAATTCTGGGGATTTTGGAGTGCTAAGAGCTTTTCTTCTGGTTTTCCTAAGGCTATTTCCTGCTTAAGAAAACCACAGCTGTCCTCAACAGCTGAAGAAACACGGGGGAGATCTAGAAAGGAACTTCTCCCAACTCCACCTCTCCGTTCAGCCTCAGAGTCCAAGTGAAAGCTTGGCTCCCCAAGGAGGGCTGGCTGGAAGGACCAGCAGGCTGGGGAACACTCAGACTGCAAAGCCAGGCCGTCGGAGGTAGGCTAGAATCCTGATGGCTCACCTCAGTTTCTTCATCCAGGCCTTGCACTCCAGGCCTGATACATATTAATTCAGGTCATCCTCACTACAACCCTGTGAGGCAGATGCTATTAATATTATTATATGCTGTGCTAAGTCACTGCTACCCTAGGGACTGTAGCCTGCTGGGCTCCTCTGTCCATGGGATTTTCTAGGCAAGAACACTAGAGTGGATTGCCATGCCCTCCTCCAGGGCATCTTCCTGAACCAGGGATCAAACCCGTGTCTTTTGCCTCTCCTGCATGGCAAGCAGGTTCTTTACCACTAGCACCACCATTTAAAAAAATATTTATTATTTATTTGGTTGTGTGGCGTCTTAGTTGTAGCATGGGAACTCTCAGTTGCAGCATGTGAGATCTACTTCCCTGACCAAGGGTTGAACCCAGGCCTCCTGCGTTGGGAGTTCAGAGTCTTAGCCCTGGACCACCAAAAAAAGTCCCAGCTATTATCTTCATTTTAAGGAGAAACCCACAGTGGAGAAAGTTGCTAAGACCACACAGTGAGAAGACAGCATAGCTGGAGCTTGAACCCAGTCAGTTTGGAATCACTAAACTCCACTGCAGCTCTTTGTGGATCTTTATCTCAGAGAATCTCTTTAAGGAGGCAGGAATGTAAAATGGTTCCCTGAGACTTCAAGAACTGTCAGTCAACACTCCATCACCAACACTTCCCTGGTGGTCCAGTGGCTAAGACTCCGTGCTTCCAAAGCTGGGGGGCCCGGGTTCAATCACTGGTCAGGGAACTAGATTCTACATGCTGCAACTAAGATTCCATGAAGCAAAAAAAAAAAACAAAAACCCAGCCCATCATCATGGATTGTCTTATCCAGTCCACTCAGAGGCAATCACAGCCTTGGCCTTGTCTATATACACACACATGGTAAAGTCCTTATATACTTAAAAAAAAAAATCATACTGAATTTAAAAGAAGGAAAAGGAAGAGGAGGAGAAGGAAGAGAAAAAGGAGAAGGAAAGAAGGAGAGAAGGTAGAAGAGGGGGGAAAACAAAAAACCAGACTCTGATGATTTAGGCAGACTACTGAATTTCTCTCTTTAGTGCTTTTGCTTTAAAACAGCAAACAGTTTTAAATACTTTGGCCACCTGATGAGAAGAGCCAACTCATTAGAAAAGAGCCTGATGATGGGAAAGATTGAAGGCAGGAGGAGAAGGGGATGACAGAGGACAAGATGGTTGGATGACATCATCAACTAAATGGACATGAGTTTGAGCAAGCTCCAGGAGATGGTGAAGGACAGGGAAGCCTGGCATGCTGCAGTCCATGGGGGCACAAAGAATCAGACACGATTGAGCAACTGACCAGCAACAAAAAGGGGCTTCCCAGGTGGCTCAGTGGTAAAGAATCCACCTGCCAATGCAGGAGAACCAGATTCAATCCCTAGGTTGGGAAGATCCCCTGGAGAAGGAAATGGCAATCCACGCCAGTATTCTTGCCTGGAGAATCCCATGGACAGAAGAGGCTGGAGGGCTACAGTCCCTGGGGTCACAAAAAGTAGGATATGACTTAGTGACTGAGCATGCAAAATGAAAAATAAATAAATAAAAGAGCACTTATATTCATTAATTTTTCCTTATTGTTTTAAAGGTTATACTTGTCATATGTGCTCATTACAAACATTTCAAACAAAACCCAAGAAGTCACAGCCATCATGGAAAATACTACAGAGATTCTACAAAAAATTTAAAAATAGAACTCCGACATGGAGCAACGGACTAGTTCAAAATTGGGAAAGGAATATGTCAAGGCTGTTTATTGTCACCCTGCTTATTTAACTTATATGCAGAATACATTATGCAAAATGTCAGGCTGGATGAAGCTCAAGCTGGAATCAAGATTGCTGGGAGAAATATCAATAACCTCAGATATGCAGATGACACCATCCTAATGGCAGAAATTGAAGAGAAACTAAAGAGCTTCATGATGAAGGTGAGAGAGGAGAGTGAAAAAGCTGGCTTAAAACTCAACATTCTAAAAATGAAGATCATGGCATCTGGTCCCATCATTTCATGGCAAATGGAGGAACAACAGCAGAAACAGTGACAGATTTTATTTTCTTGGGTTCCAGAGTCACTCACTGCAGACAGTGACTGCAGCCATGAAATTAAAGACACTTGTTCCTTGGAAGAAAAGCTATGACAAACCTAGACAGCATATTAAAAAGTGGAGACATCACTTTGCTGACAAAGGTCTGTATAGTCAAAGCTATGGTTTTTCCAGTAGTCATCTGGGAGGTGGACCGTAAAGAAGGCTGAGCACTGAAGAATTGGTGCTTTCAAACTATGGTGCTAGAGAAGACTCTTGAGAATCCCTTGACCAGCAATGAGATTAAACCAGTCAATCCTAAAGGTAATCAACCCTGAATATTCACTGGAAGGACTGATGGTGAAGCTGAAACCCTACTACTTTGGCCGCCTGATGCGAAGAGCTGACTCATTAGAAAAGACCCTGATCTTGGGGAAGATTGAAGGCAGGAGGAGAAGGGGACGACAGAGGATGAGATGGTCAGACGGCACCCTGGACTCAATGGATATGAGTCTGAGCGAGATAGTGAAGGACAGGGAAGCCTCATGCTGCACTGCATGGGGTTGCAAAGAGTTAAACACAACTGAGCAACTGAGCAACAACAAAACTCTATGATCCAGCAATCCCACTCCTGGGTATATATTAGAAGGAAATGAAATCAGAATTTTGATGCGCTGTCTATACCTTAATGTTCACGGCGGTCTTATTTACAACAGCCAAGATATGGAAGGAACCCAAGAGTTCACTGACGAATGGATAAAGAAGATGATGTATATATGCAAAGGAATATTACTCAACAATGAGAATGAAGGAACTCCTGCCATTTGCTATAGTCTGGATAAAGCTGGATGATATTATGCTTAGTGAAACAAGTCAGATAGGGAAAGATAAATACTGCATGATCTCACTTATACATGGACTCAAAAAAAAGTGGAACTCATAAAAGCAGAATGGTGGTCTCCAGGGGCTGGAGGGATGAGTGAACTGGGGAGAGGTTGACCAAAGGGTACACCGTTGCATTATGTAGAACGATGACCACAACTTACTACTGTATTGAGCCCTGGCAACTCACTGAACGTAAGCTCCAGGTGTCCCCATCACACATATGAAAAAGATAACTGTGTGAGGAGATGATATATTAATTAGCTTGACTACATATATGTAGTCATCATTTCACTGTGTATAGGTATATCAATCACCACATTGTATGCCTTAAATATATTTGTGTATAATTTTTAATTTAAAATACATAAATAGATGAAAAAGAAAACCCCCAAAATCAAAATGGACATCCTCTCTGCTCATATCTGTTGTTGTACAACTCATTTTTCTTCCTCAATGAAATATCATGAACAATATGTTCAACTCTATTGCATCCTTTTTACCTGCTACATAATACTTCATAGTATAATTTTTTTTTTAATGGATCCTTTCTTACTCAGTTTAGTTCAGTTACTCAGTCATGTCTGACTCTGCAACTCCATGAACTGCAGCATGCCAGGCTTCCCTGTCCATTACCAACTCCCAGAGCTTGCTCAAACTCATGTCCATTGAGTTGGTGATGCCATCCAACCATCTCATCCTCTGTCATCCCCTTCTCCTCCTGCCCTCAATCTTTCCCAGGATCAGAGTCTTTTCCAGTGAGTCAGCTCTTGCCATCAGGTGACCAAAGTATTGGGGTTTCAGCTTCAGCATCAGCCCTTCCAGTGAATATTCAGGGTTGATTTCCTTTAGGATGGACTGGTTGGATCTCCTTGCAGTCCAAGGGACTCTCAAGAGTCTTCTCCAACACCACAGTCCAAAAGCATCAATTCTTCAGCCCTCAGCTTTCTTTATAGTCCAACTCTCACATCCATACATGACTTCTGGAAAAACCATAGCTTTGACTAGACAGACCTTTCTTGGCAAAGTAATGTCTCTACTTTTTAATATGCTGCCTAGGTTGGTCATAGATTTTCTTCCAAGAAGCAAGTGTCTTTTTATTTCATGGTTGCAGTCACCATCTGCAGTGACTTTGGAAGCCAACAAATTAAAGTCTGTCACTGTTTCCATCGTTTCCCCCATCTATTTGCCATGAAGTGATGGGACCAGATGCCATGATCTTAATTTTCTGAATGTTGAGTTTTAAGCCAGCTTTTTCACTCTCCTCTTTCACTTTATCAAGAGGCTCTTTAGTTCTCTTTGCTTTCTGCCATAAGGGTGGTGTCATCTGCATATCTGAGGTTATTGATATTTCTCCCGGCAACCTTGATTCCAGCTTGTGCTTCATCCAGTCCAGCATTTATCATGATGTACTCTTCACATAAGTTAAATAAGCTGGGTGACAATGTACAACCTTGACGTACTCCTTTCCCAATTTGGAACCAGTCTGTTGTTCCATGTCCTTTCTTATTGGAGAACAGTTATTCTGTATGTAATTTTCTTTTCACTATTTCATATAATCTTCAATAAATATTTTTCTAGAAATATCTTTGTCTTCTTATAAAAGTATTGTTCAGTAGATTTCCAGAATAGGATTTCTGCACCTAGAGAAATATGAATGCATAATTCGTGCTTTTGGCCTTCGTAATTCAGTTGGTAAAGAATCTGCCTGCAATGCAGGAGACCCAGGTTTGATCCCTTGGTTGGGAAGATTCCCTAGAGAAGGAAATGGCAACCCACTCTAGTAATCTTGCCTGGAGAATCCCATGGAAAGAGGAGCCTGGCAGGCTGCAATTCATGGGCTCACAAAGAGTCGGACACGACCTAGCAACTAAACCATGAACCAATCCATGCTTTTCTTGAGTGAGTTAAATATTTATCAAAAGTTTATTATGCCATATACTCATACAGTGCTGGGAATGCAACAGTGGGTATGACGAATGAGGTCTTTGCCATCAAAGAGCTTACATTTTGGGGGGTGGGAAGAGGAAGGTGAGAAAGCAAATAATTCAAATGTTAGGACCCAACTCTCCAAAATGATTGTCTAATTTCAAAATCCATTAGTAAATTATAGGGGTACACAAATGCACACAAACACCTCATCACCAACACAGGCTATCAAGAACCTATTTTAATTTTGTCATTCTGATAGATGAAAAAATTGTATTCTTTTGTTGGACTTTTATCACTTTACATAGGAGAGATTCCAAAGCTCTTTTAATGTTTCAGCCCTTTCTCCTGTGAATTGCCTATGTGTATTCTTTATTTTTCTATCAAATTGTCTATTTATAGGTGTTCTATGCTTACAGTAGGTTTATTAGTTATATATGTTATAAATATTTTCTCCCAATCTGCCATTTGTGTTTTAACTTATTTTTGGATTCTTTTGCAGTACATAACTTTAGATTTTTTTTCTTATCAAATTAATCACCTTTTTACAACATGATTTCTGGTTTTTGTTTTTTTTTTTTTTGACCATTTGGAACACCTTTCTCAACTTTATGTTATAAACTCATTGTTGTTCAGTTGCTAAGTCATGTCTCACACTTTGACCACATGGACTGTAGCATGCCAGGCTCTTCTGTCCTCCACTAGGTTATAAACTTACTCACCTATTTTTTTTTTTTTTGTCCTGAGCTTTAACGGTTTTAGGTTTAATATTTAAATCTTCAAGGACACTGGACTCCATCTGAGAATCCACCAGCTACCTGAGAACTGTCCTCCTCAATCATGAATGACCTGGTGGGTCTTTAAATCTGATGGCCCTCAGTTCTCTGCTACAGAAGTTGACAGATACTGAGCCATCCTTAAACAAACAACTTTTTTCCATCTAGTCCTGCAAAAAAATCACTGCGAACTGTGGGAAAGTGCCTTCCCAGTCTGCACTCCAGCAAGCTCTACTAATCCATAAAACCTACCCTTTGTTCTGGGTGCTGGCTTCTCCCAGTGTCTCCATCACCTTTAACTGGCAATTAGAAGAGGTTCAAACTCCCTGCCTGGCCTGTCACCTGCACAAAGCACTCTGTTCCCACTACAGCCAATGCCTCCCACTCTCGTTCAGTGAATCCCACTGGAAACTTTGGTAGAACTCCAATCCCACAAGCCCTAACATGCTCCCTAAATAATTATGTACACAAACAAGTGCATGTTGAGTCCTTATAACATGCACTTAGCTTAAATATATATGCCTATTCATTTCTACATACTTTTCTACTTACAAAACAATACAGGATTATTATAAAATATTTGCGATTATAGTAAGTAAAATAGCTTAGTCGTGTCTGACTCTTTGGGACCCCATGGACTGTGGCCCACCAGGCTCCTCTGTCCATGGGATTTTCTAGGCAAGAGTACTGGAATGGGTTGCCATTTCCTTCTCCAGGGGATCTTCCCAACCCAGGGATCAAACCCAGGTCTCCAGCATTGCAGACAGACGCTTTACCGTCTGAGCCACCAGAAAAGTCTACCAAATACGCATGTCCTACAAAACATAATCCTGTTCCTTAGTGATAACTAATACAGTATTATTTTGAACTCTTACAACAGCTGTGCAAAATAGGTTTTATGGTCCCCATTTTCCAGGTGAAAAAAGTGAAGCCCGGAGAGGTGAAGCAAGTTAACCTGGGTCATAGAGCTGGTAAATTGGTAGGTTGAGTCAGGATTGACAAGAGCAGCAGTCTGGCCCCACAGCATTTGCTCCTTTCACTGAGACATATTCTTGTACCCACAGATTAGCAAATGAAAGATCCTGGAGCCTTTAGTGGAATTAAATGGAATAATGGATGCCAAGCAGCCAGCAATTCCTGGGACCACAGGACTACTAGAAGTAGCAGGGTCTCCTGATAGTTTCTCATGGTCTTGCCACTTTAAATAATTTTTTTAATTAATTAATTTATTTATATGACTGCTCTGGGTCTTAGTTGTGGCACGCAGGATCTTTAGTTGTGGCATGTAAACTCTTAGTTGCTTCCTGGAGGATCTAGTTCTCCGACTATGGATCGAATCCAGAACCCCTGATTGGGGACACATAGAATTGGCCGTTGAACCACTAGGGAAATCCCTGGACTTGCCACTTTTGATCTCCCAGGAATTCTAATGTTCTGGGATTTGGTGCATACATAACCCAGGATCACACATGGTATTCTCTGGAAGAACCAGGTCCTGGGTACCTATTCACCAGCAGAAGAGTTAATAGCCCTGGACTACGGTGTGATGATGGAAAGCACCCTAGACAAGGTTCAGGAGACTGAAGTCCTAATCCTGGTTCTGCCACATGCTTGTTGTGTGACCTTAAGTAAGTTACCCATCTCTCTGAGTTTCTGCTTTGTGTTTTCAAATTGGAGATAATTAAATTTACCATCACTGAGTCACAGGGTTATCGGGAGGTGATGGGCATAGGGGACGCAGAGGTAAAGAATCCACCTGCCAATGCAGGAGACACAGAGACATGGGTTCAATCTCTGGGTCGGGAAGATCTCCTTGAGGAGGAAATGGCAACCCACTCCAGCATTCTTGCCTGGAAAGTTCGACGGACAGAGGAGCCTGGTGTGATAGAGTCCATGGGGTTCCAAAGACATGACTGAGCAACTGAGCACTCACTCTACAAGGGGCATGAAACTGGGAGTTTCGGAGGACCTCCTACCCTTAACGCCCCTTGTGCTTCCCTCTCTTTGTACTTCTCATTCTGTATTGGAAATACCTTTTTGCCAGTCTGGCATCTCTGAGAGGAAAAGGGGAAGCAATTACATATGAATAAACATATCTAAATGTCAAGTCCTATGTGTCTGTTTGGTTTGCTCTACAATAATGTGGTTAAGCTTGCAAACCCTAGAAATGAATTCCCTTGATTCACATTCCAGCTCCACTACTTAATAATTGTGTAAATTGGGCAAATTACTTTACCCCTCTAGAGCTCTCTTGTTGCTCTCATATTTAAAAAAAAGGATAAAGATAGCACATAACTCATCCTTAAACAACTCATCCTGTTGGTGTGAAGATTAATTGAGCCATTGTGTGTAATGTTGTTGAGAAGTGGTAAACCAACTACAACTCGCAGGCTACCTCTTTTTACAAAACTCACTAGCTTAAAGTGGTTTTTACATTTAAAAAATTCTATTGAAATAGACATGATTTACAAGGTTATATTAATTTCTGCTGTTTAACAAGGTGAATCAGTTACACATATACCTATATACACTCTTTTAGATTCTTTTTCCATACACATCATTACAGAGATTTTTCCATTTTTAATTTCATAAAAAATTAGTGAAAATTTGTTTTCTGTCTTGTTATATACATCCCCATGTGACAGTGTTAATTTTGGCTCTTTACCTGAAAATCTTAAAATGTTTATTATCTGGAACTTAACAGAAAAAGTTTGCCAATGCCTGGTTCAGTCTAATTACTGACCCCTAGCAAGAGTTCAGTGAATGATAAATATTTAATACAATGGGAAGAGATAACTACTTTTATATCCCTTTTAACAGATGGTGAAATCGAAGTTTAGAGATGGAAGTGACCCTGGCCATTTCTATGATACTTGCAACATTGCTCTGGGATGTGTGGGACACTGTGAAAGTGCCTTGGGGACTACCCATATAGGTACCTCCTTACTCATCACTTGGTCATTGGGAATCATGTTCAAAAAGACATGGAGATTTCCTGGCCTCAGAACAGGAGGTGAGGCACAAATTCCGTTCACTTGTAGATTTCTCCTCAAACTGCTGGGGATTCTCGCAACCCAGCATCATCTGCCCACAATACATTCATAAAATAAGTATTTGTGAGAAACTCTGGGCTTCTCTGTTTCCTTGCTGGGGCTGCAGGTGGAACAGGTAGACACTGGTGGGCTCCACGGCCTCAGGCTGTAGCTGAGAATGGGACACAAATCTCTTCTGGAGGGTAATGGAGGGTGGATGCTGAGGACAGCTGCAGAGACAAAAGACCTGGATGCATGCTGACCCCGAAAGCAGGTTTGTGTGCCTATGAAGTTGAAGGCTGTTTCCTGGTGAACTGGGCATCGCAAATCTGTACTGGCTTGAAAGTTCAGGGTTTGGAGTCAGGCTGACCTGGATTTGAATCCCAGCTCCAGCCGTTATCTATGTGGCCTTTAGCCAACCGCTTCCTCCGCCTGGGCTTGGAGGCAGAAGTGACCTTAACAATCATTCACACTGAATCCTTCAGTTTGCAGTTGAGAAACTACATTCCCCTAAAATTCATATGTTGAAGTCAACCCAGAGTACCTCAAAATGTGGCCTTATTTAGACATCGGGCCTTTACAGAGATAATCAAGTTAAATGAGGTCATTTGTACGGGCTCCAATCCAATACAATGAGAGGAGGAAATTTGGAAACAGACATGCACACTACAAAACACTATATGAAGATGAAGGAAGAAATTGGGTGATGATTCTACATGCCAAATACCACCAAAGATTGCCTGCAAACCACTAGAAGCTGGGAGAAGTGAAGTGAAAGTCGCTCAGTTATGTCCACCTCTTTGCTACCCCATGGACTATACAGTTCATGGAATTCTCTAGGCCAGAATACTGGAGTGGGTAGCCTTTCCCTTCTCCAGGGGATCTTCTCAACCCAGGGATAGAACCCAGATCTCCCGCATTGCGGGCAGATTCTTTACCAGCTGAGCCACAGGGAAGCCCAGAAGCTGATCAGGATCCTACCAATTCAACAAATATTTCAGTCTCCTCTCTTGTTCCAGGCTCTAGGAACTCAGAAGTAAATAAAACCCAGTTCCTGCCCTTAGAGAAATCACAGTTGGGGCACAGGAGTGCAAATTTGTTGCACTTTATAGTGTAGAAAAAGATTATCAGCGGGTTGATAGAAACCAGTGTAGAGTACAGTGGAAGTGAAGAAGAAGGAAAGGTTAATCCTCCTGGGAGCTACACATGCTCTGGGTATTGAAAGGCAGGTTGGTGTTCACCAGGCCGACAAGGCAAGGCAGCAGTTGTGGGTGAGGCAGTCTAGGCAGAAAGAACAGCTTGGGCAGAAAGCCAAAGGCATGAAACAACAAGATGAGTTTGGGAATCGTAAGTCATTCAGTAGCGTCAGTGCTCCAGTAAAGGAGAAAGATGGGAAGTAAGGCTGCCCCTGAGTCAGTGGAGTAGACCTGAGTCACGTTGCCTCCTATCAGGCGTCCAGTGTGATCTTGGGCAGGTTAATTAACTACCCTGGGTCTCAGTTTACGCATTTATTCATTTATCTGACTCTGCTACACCTTCTCTGTGCTAAGCACTGTGTGCGGATGTTCACGTTACAACAGCAAACAGGGCAATCCAGCTGATGGGTTCTTGCATTAATGGAGCTTAAAGCCAATTGGGAAAGAGCGTATGAAACAGATAGTGTGTGCAGGTGTTGTTTTCCCCTTTGAGGTTAAATTTTTTTAACTGAAGTATAGTTGATTCACAATGTCATATTAGTTTCAGGGGTCCAGCACGGTGATTCAATTACACATACTCTTTTTCCTTATAGGTTATTACAATATATTGAGTATACCTCCTTGTGCTATATAGTAGATCCTTGTTTGTTACCTAAAAAAAAACCAATGTTTACTAGGATTAGGTTTAGCTGCAAAGGCAATTAAACCCAAATTGTGTCTGGGTGGTGGTTCAGGATTTGTATGTCATTCTATTGTCAAGACATGGGTTTTTTTCCTATTTTTGTGGCTCCATCATGCTGGGTCTATAATCTCAAGGTGCAAGGATGCCAGATCTAGGGGCTTCGCCGGTGGTCCAGTATTCAGGGGGCCCGGGGTTTGATCCCTGGTGAGGGAATGAGATATCACCCAAGAACTTAGTTCTGGTGAACTAAGAATTCACAAGCCACAACTAAGATCCAGTGCAGTCAAGTAAGTAAATAAAAGTAAATATTTTTTAAAAAGCCAGATCTACACTCCAGGAGGAATTAAAAATAAATGAAAGGAGCCTGAGCATCACACAGAGTTCCTTAATAAGAGTTATACTTAGGGCTCTTAAGAATAGAGTACTTCCACCTCCATCCCATTGGCCCGAGCTCTGTCATATGGCCATACTAGATAGATGCAAATAATTTTTGGAAATGCAGTCTTTATTCTGTGGTTATTGTGCCCAGTTGAATGCTCAGAATTTTATTATCACAGAAGAAGGAGAGAATACAGGCTCTGCCATGCAAGTGTAACAGGAAATCGTGTGGAAATTTTTCTTTTGGACTAGATTTGGAGATTTGCCCCCAAAGTGGGACAGAGGTGCTAAGTGCCTCAAATTCTAAAAAGAACCACAGTAATTGGGAAACCTCCAGATAGGATCAACTTCCGGTATATAAACTCTGCTATTTCAGAGGGCCTTGTCCTTCCAAGGGCCCCAGGCTTGGTTAATACTCTGCTGTCATCATCCTGACATTCTTATTCATTCCATCTTTGAATGCGTGTTTTGTTTGAGAAACCTGAGGGGAACACGGAGCATGCACAGGAGAGGAATAGATAAGCACATGTGTCTGGCATTCCTCACCACCCCCATTTACAAATTGTGTTCACAAGGCCCCATGAGCACAGGTGACCAATGGACCTGTGATATATGGGAATTCAGTGGGACCCAGCCAGTGCAAGGTAATCAGGTTACCTCTATGGCTGAGTAAGCTGGAACTCTCATATGCCTGATAAGCCATGGCCCCTGTTCCAACCAGAACTTGCTTGGACTAAAGAAATGAGGTGATGGCTTTCTAAGAAACACAGATGATCAAGGCACCCTACCATATCCTTTCTTATCCACATTACTTCCCCTCATTAGCCTGTTACCCTGAAAATGACAAGAAGGAGAGGGAAAAGACAGGCAACTCATAGTTTATTTTCATTCCTTATTCATCAATATTTCATATGATTAACTTTTAGTAATACTACTTCTTATTCAGATTAATATTATTATTATATATAATATACATTATTTTTCTACTTCATTTCCTTCATTATTCATCAGTAAACCAAAGGTAGACAGTGTTGATAGAATACATACACATCCAGAAGTGAAATAAAAGCAAGTTAGTTAGTTCAATATAGTGTTTCCATTATTCTGGTAAAATCAAAATACATACGTATCTACAAACTATAAAATGCAAATTGTGTAAGTTTGATGAGTTTGCATGAGTTAAGTTGCTCTTATATTTGCATTTAAAAGCAGAATTTAGCATAAAATGTAAAAATATAAGGTATACGAGCATATAAAATAAAACGAATGCAAACTCATGCTAACAACTTATCATTTTAATTTTTTACTTAAATGACATTAAACAGCAAATGAGAAACACCTTGATGAGTCAAGAGAAAGACCACACATTATTAGCATTATGCTTTCAGAGTTCATTTATGCTGTATCCTCTATCAGTACTTTGTTCTGATAGCTTACCACGTGAACGATGTCAGCTTCGTGAGCTCCAAAGATTTAGCTTCAGGACCAGGGACCAGGCTTGATCACTCAAGAGCCTTTGTGTAGCAGAGCTTTACTGAAGTATAGAAAGCGGCAGAGAAAGGTTCTGACACAGACATCAGAAGGGGGACAGAGGGTGCCCCCTTAGCAAGGGAGTCTTAGCAAGGGAGCTATATACTTTTTCAACTGGTTATTACAGTAAATCAAAAGAATGTTTCAAGGTTGTAAGGGTCTTACCAGACCCACTCCTACAGTATACATTTTAAAATAGCAGAATTAGAACTAACAATAGAAAGATCTTACCAGACCCACTCCCACAGTATACATTATAAGATAACAGAAATAGTCAGAAGATTCTTAAGAAGGAGAAACATGTCAAGCAGGATACACAAGTGAAAGTGAAGTCACTCAGTCGGGTCCAACTTTTTGCAGCCCCATGGACTGTAGCCCACCAGGCCCCTCTGTCCATGGAATTTTTCAGGCAAGAGTACTGGAGTGGGTTGCCATTTCCTTCTCCAGGGGATCTTCCTGACCCAGGGATTGAACCTGGGTCTCCCGCGTTGGGGCAGACACCTTAGCATCTGAGCCACCATAGAAGCCCCAAAGCAGGATACATAGCTGTTATATAATCCTTAGTACAGAGTTGTTTTGTTGTGCAATCATCAGCTCTGGGCTTAAAGAAAAAAACATTTTATGTGATTAAGATGAAGGAATGTAGAAAAGAAGTTTGCCCTTTTCTCCTTCTCAAGAGCCCCAGACCCCTTTCTCCTCCTAGGGGACTCCGGCCTTCTTATCAACCTATCTAAGAAGTAACTCTCTCAGTTCTTTTTCATTGCAGAATAAAATTCCATTGTATGGATATGCAACATTTTATTTATCCACTTATCAGTTGATGGAGTTTTGGGTTGTTTCCACTTTTGGGAAGTTATGAATAAGCATTCATCTGTATACGTATAAACATTCATGAACAACTTTTTGGGTGGACATATATTATCAATTCTTTTGAATATATACCTAGGAGCGGCATTGCTGGGTCATATGGTAACTAACAGTTTGAGGAACTGCCAAGCTCTCTTCCAAAGCAATTGCACCATTTCACATTCCTATTAGCCATGTATGAGAGTCCTAATTTTTGCACATCCTAGTCAACACTTGTCATTATTATTTATTCTTCTTTGTTGTTGTTGTTTATTCTTATGATTATCACTATCCTAGTGGTGTTGGCTAATCTTTTCTATAGAGGTCAGGCAGTTACTCAGATCTGATGATGTAGTATAAAAGCAGCCATAGACAATACAGAATGAATGAAGTGACTATTTTAAAAAAAAACAACTTTATTTACAAAAACAGGGATTTGGCCCAAAGGCTATAGTTTGCTGATCCCTGCTGAAAATTATTGTAGCGTGTCAAACTGGACACATATTTGATATCTGAAAGTGACTGAGAATTTGTGGACTCTTGACCTATCTGTCATATTATTAAGGACTTTATTACTCAGTTGGGGGTAAAGATGGAAGAAATAATGAATTATCATATTTGTTACACCAGTAATAACAATGAAATGACATAAATGTTATGGAAACTCACCATAAAAGTGCCTAACCTAATTCAGGATGAGGATGAAATTATGGGGATGGGCGAAGTGATCTGGAGGCCAAAGCCTGAAGAGTGAATGACAGGTGGTTACAGAAAGAGAAAAGTGAAAACGAAACTCTCTTAGTCATGTCTGCCTCTATACGACCCCATGGACTATACAGTCCATGGAATTCTCCAGGCCAGAATACTGGAGTGGGTAACCACTCCCTTCTCCAGGGGATCTTCCCAACCCAGGGATCAAACCCAGGTCTTCCACACCGGAGGCAGATTCTTTACCAGCTGAGCCACCAGGGAACATAGAAGACTAATCAGGATGAGAAAACCCAGCAACAAGAACTAAACCCAGTAGCAAGATTAGTAAGTTTGAAGGAAAAGAGAAAATTTCAGAGTTGCTTGAACCCAGTGTGCAAGGCAAGATGAGACAGACATAGGGGCCTGGGTGTTAAAGTCCCTTATAAACTAAGCTAAGGAAACTTAAAAAAAGAAAAATAAATAAGCTAAGGAAACTTGAGTTTGAGGGTAACAGGAAGCCATTAAAAGATTTAAGATTTAAGAGCTATATTTCAAAAAGCCTTGCTGTACACTTTCACCTATAAAATGGAAAAGTTAATACCTACTTCCTAGTGTTGCTGTGGCAATGAAATGCAATTATGCTCATAAACTGCTTAGCACAATGCCTAATAGGAAATACACAGTAAAATTGTCATCAGTAGCAGGAATAATAAAAGCGACACATAAATCAGATGTGGTTAGATACCTTAGGGAGTAAATCAGAAGTTACAAATGTGGCCTTAGAGCATGTTTTCTTTTGCCAGAATGGTATTTTAAATGTTCAACATTTAGTTGCTAACATTTTTAAAATTTTTATTTATTTTTGGCCACAGTGGGTCTTCATTGCTACTCAAGGGCTACTCCCTAGTTGCAGGGGGCAGGCTTCTCATTGAGACTGTGGAGCACAAGCTACAGGGCGTGTGGGCTTCAGTGGTTGTGATGTGAGGGCTCAGTAGTTTTGGCACCTGGGCTTAGCGACCCCTTGGCATGTGGAATATTCCCAGACCAAGGATTGAGCCTGTGCTCCCTGAATTGACAGGCAGGTTCTTAACCAACGGACCACCAGGGAAGTCCAGTTGTTAACATTTAAAAATCTGGATTTTTTACATACATTTTAGAGTTCCAGTTTCTCTTGAATATCAGAAGACCTGGCAACTTTGGTCCAGATAGCAGAGATCTGAAGAGCTGTCTGGTGGCAGCTGTCTAGCTAAGAGACACAAACTCTCAAATTTCCCCAGTCCCCACCTGGCCCACTTCATCCATTGATGATATCTGCCTAAATCCTCCAGGCATTTGAATCTGAGGATCAGGGAATAAATTAACCGTGTGACTGAGGATTTTAAAAGCAATCAAAACTCTGATGCCAGGTAACTGGGAGTGATCTCAAGCATCAAGCTCATCAGTTGCATTATAATTTATTTACAAAAAGGCTTAAGGAATGGTGGGGGGCCTAAGCCTAGAGCAGAGAGATCCAAATTGACTATGCCCTTCTATTTTAGAAATGTTTTGGTTACTGGTAACGGAGGCAAATTTCAGTTAGCTGAAGCAGTAAAGGGAATTCGATGAAAGGGTGCCCAGAGAGGCTATGGTTCAAGATGGCAGCATGACCGTTGCATCATGTTCTGTCTGGAAACCCAATTAAAATAATAGAAAATATTTAGAAATTATGTATCAGCATCTTAAAAATGTAATAAAGGAGATTCATTCAGTAGTGAACTAGAAGTTTCAACAAATTTCAGGATGATGGTATATGGATGGCAAAGAGTTGATGGAGGAAGTATATCCCCAAAAGCAGCAAATTAGAAAGTGCGGAGAGAGGGTTGCAAGACAAGAGAGAATCAATATTCCTGGCAGACTTCTAGAAGGGTTCCTGACTGGGAAATGAGAATTGGGATAAAAGGTTAGCGTCCAGAAATGGGCTGTAAATGTAGGTACTAGTTGAATGTCCCACCCAAAGATTCTTCCACCGCCCAGAATGAAAGGCTATAATAGAGGGTTTCTCTCTAAAGCAACTGAATTGTCTCTGGAGGTCATAAAGACAGCTGGAGAGGGAGTTACTACCCCAATAAATCTCTCCTCCAGAGGCCCTCCAGTGGAGTGATGGCCCCTCCCACTCCTCCAGAAAGGAGGCTTCAGTCAGAAAGCCTCAGGCAAGTTCAAGCAAGTCCTTTCCTTTCCGTTGCCTTTTTCTTAGAAGTGCAAACGAGCCAGAGCTGCCAGGCATTTGACGAAAGCCTGCTGAATGCAAACCTGAAAGAGGAAGGCCAAGATAAAAACACATGGGAAAAAAAAAGATCACAGAGGTAGCAAAGATAATTTAGGGACCGTAGTTAGTATCCTTGGAAAACTTTGATGTTATTGTGAGCCATTAAACAGCAACAGCATGCTTTTTAAAAATAAACAGAATAAGACTTCTTGGAATTAATAATACGGTTAAGCTTCAAAAACAAAGCAGCTGAAGAATTTTAAATAAAACGTCTCAGAATGTAGAACTGAGAAGACAGGCAGAACATTTGAGAACGGACCCAAGAATAAATAGAAAACTTGAAATCACTAATCATCAAGAAGAGATCAAAAAGTGACTAAAGCTCTACTATTATTTTTTAAAGGTATGATGAGGAACAGGTTATTTAAGTGATCTCAAAGTAACGTTCTGTAAATATTTACTAATTTCATTGCATGAAAAAACTTGGAGGATACCAACTTAATCAAATCCTCAAAGTTAACATCACCATGATTGGGACAGCTGAGTTTATCAGGGTGCTATGCCCTGAGAAAGACGCAGCTGGGACTTCCCTGGTGGTCCAGTGGTTAAGAATCTGCCTTGCAACGCAGGGGACTCAGGTTCTATCCCTTGTCAGGGAACTAAGATCTCACATGCTACAGAGCAGCTAAGTCCGTGTGCCACACTACTGACCCTGGGCACTCTGGAGCCCATGAGCTGAAATTAGAGAGTCCACGGGTCACAAGGAAAGATCCTGCAGGACTCAATGAAGATCCCACTTACTGCAACTAAGGCCTGATGCAACCAAATAAACAATAAGATTAAAAAAAAAAAAATATTAAAACAGGGCACAGTTCACTTCTGTGGTATTTCTGCTAAAAAGGCATAACCTGAAGCCAGTCATGCGGAAACATCAGACACAACCATTTGAAGGATATTCTACAAGATTACTCGCCTGGACTTTTCCAAAATGCCAAGGTCAACATAATAAAGGCTGAGGAACTATTTCTGATTAAAAGAGATTAAAGACAGGGCAATTAAAAGCAACTCATGCTCTTGGATTAGATCTTGGACCTGAGAAAAAAATAGCTCTTAGAGCAAAAATGGAGACAGTGACAGACTTTATTTTCTTGACCTCCAAAATCACTGTGGACAGTGACTGCAGCCATGAAATTAAAAGAAGAAAGGTTATGACAAACCTAGAGAGTATATTAAAAAGCAGAGACATCACTTTGCTGACAAAGGTGCATATAGTCAAAGCTATGGTTTTTCCAGTTGTCATGTATGGATATGAGGTGGTGGTTTAGTTGCTAAGTTGTGTCCGGCTCTAGTGATCTCATGGACTGTAGCCTGCCAGGCTCCTCTGTCCATGGGATTCTCCAGGCAAGAATACTGGAGTGGGTTGCCCTTTTTTTATCCAGGGGATCTTCCTGACCCAGGAATCAAACCCAGGTTTCCTGCATTGCAGGCAGATTCTTTACTGATTGAGATACAGATATGAGAGTTGGACCATAAAGAAGGCTGAACGCTTAAGAATTGATGCTTTCGAAGTGTGGTGCTGGAGAACTCTTGAGAGTCCCTTGGCCAGCAAGGAAATCAAACCAGTCAATCCTAGAGGAAATCAGTCCTGAATATTCAACGAAAGGACTGATGCTGAAGCAGAAGCTCAACTACCTTGGCCACCTGATGCGAAGTGCCAACTAATTGGAAAAGACTCTGATGCTGGGAAAGATTGAGGGCAGGAGGAGAAAGGCGCAACCGAGGATGAGATGGTTGGATGGCATCATCGACTCAATGGACTTGAGTTTGAGCAAATTCCAGGAGATGGTGAAGGATAGGGAAGCCTGGGGTGCTGTAGTCCAAGGGTTGCAAAGAGTTAGACACGACTGAGCAACTGAACAAAAACAACCAAATGCATTATTGAAACAATTGATAAAATTTGGATATGGATTATATATTAGGTAATAGATATGCACTAATATTAAATTTCCTGATTTTTATTATTGTACTGTGGTTATATAAGAGAATGTCATTGTCTTACATGTGGGAAGATAGGAAAGACAGAGAAAGGATGAGAGTATTATGCAGGGTAAAATGTAAACAATTATTGAATGTGAAATTCCTTGTTTTTTATGATTTTTAAGTATAAGATTATATCAAAATAAGTTTAAAATCGCATAAAAAGATGTCAGATTATTTCACAGCTGAGTTCTCTCTAATCATTAAAAATCAAGTATATCTCAGGTTATCTTAGATCACAAAATTGAATGCTTTACAATTTATTTACATGAAAATAGAATAACTTTACTATGTTAACTTGATAAGAAGAATGCAAAACTACATATCAAATCACGTTATATAGATGTAAAAATTTCTTAATAAAACTTTGGAAATTCAAATTCACCAACATCCTAAGAAAATAATGCACTATGGCCAAATAGATTTAATTCTGAGTATATGAATGCATTAACTATTGGGAACTATATTGATATAAATTAAAGAAGAAAACCCATACGATCACATGAACTGATGCTGAAAAGGCATTAGCACTCACTCCTAATAAAAACTCTTAAGTAAAATATGAGGAAATGAAATGACAGGAGCAGTTTTACTTCCCTTGTGAAGCCACAGGGACTTCCCTTGTGGCTCAGCTGGTAAAGAATCCGCCTGCTATGGGTTGGGAAGATTCCCTGGAGAAGGGAAAGGCTACCCACTTCCAGGGTCGCAAAGAGTCAGATATGACTGAGCGACTTTCACTTCACTTTCAGTTTTACTTATAATAGCCAAATATTCATCAATGGGAGATCTGAAAAATAAATATTTTCAGCTTCCCTGGTGGCTCAGTGGTAAAGAACCCACCTGCCAACGCAGGAGACGCGAGACTCCTCTTCAATCCCTGGGTCGGGAAGTTCCCCTGGAGAAGGAAATGGTAACCCACCTCAGTATTCTTGCCTGGGAAATCACAACAAACAGCAATGAAAAAGGAAGTGAAAGTCGCTCAGTGGTGTCTGACTATTTGCAACCTTATGGACTATAGGGTCCATGGAATTCTCCAGGCCAGAATACTGGAGTGGGTAGCCTTTCCCTTCTCCAGGGGATTTTCCCAACCCAGGGATCGAACCCAGGTCTCCCACATTGCAGGTGGATTCTTCACCAGCTGAGCCATAAGGGAAGCCCAAGAATACTGGAGTGGGTAGCCTATCCCTTCTCCAGGGGATCTTCCCAATTGAACCGGGGTCTCCTGCATTGCAGGCGGATTCTTTACTGACTGAGCTATCAGGGAAGCCCAATGAAAAAGAATCAGCTCTCATTGTACACAATAACATAGGTGAACTTCATGGATACAATATTGAGGGAAAGAAGCCAGATGTCAGAGTACATACTCTTGGTTACATTTATATGAAATTTAAAAATAGGCAATGGGACTTCCCTGGTGGTTCTGTGGCAAAGACTCCATGCTCCCTATGCAGGCAGCCAGGGTTCAGTTCCTGATCAGGGAAGTAGATCCTAGATGACATAATTAAGAGTTTGTATGCTGCAATGAAGATCGAAGATCCTGAGTGCTGCACCACAGCCAGACAGAAGAATAAATAAATAAACAAAAGATTTTTTAAAAATAGGCAAAATTGTTCTATCATGGTAGAAAGAGGAGGGATATTGCCAGGAGGAGCAAGAGAGAAGCTTCTAGGATGCTGAAAATGTTTTCTAAGTTTGATCTAAGAGATAGTTACATGGGTATGTTCATTTTAAAATTTAAGGAGATACACATTTAAGATTTGTGCAATGTATTGTATCTATGTTATACCTCATTAATTCCTTTAAATATGGATAATTAAAATTACTTTGGGCACCCCTGGTAGTCCAGTGTTTAAGAACCGACCTTCCGGTTCAGTCGGATCCCGGCAGCAGCTGCAGCGGCTCTTGTCTCGTAGGCTCTCCTCGCTATCGCCTTTTCGCTTCCGGAAACATGGCCTCCGGTGTGGCTGTGTCTGATGGGGTCATCAAAGTGTTCAACGACATGAAAGTGCGTAAGTCATCGACACCAGAGGAAGTGAAGAAGCGCAAGAAGGCGGTGCTCTTCTGCCTGAGTGAGGACAAGAAGAACATCATCCTGGAGGAGGGCAAGGAGATCCTGGTGGGTGACGTGGGCCAGACGGTAGACGACCCTTATGCCACCTTTGTCAAGATGCTGCCAGACAAGGACTGCCGCTACGCCCTCTATGACGCAACCTACGAGACCAAGGAGAGCAAGAAGGAGGACCTGGTGTTCATCTTCTGGGCCCCTGAGTGTGCACCCCTTAAGAGCAAAATGATCTATGCCAGCTCCAAGGATGCCATCAAGAAGAAGCTGACGGGGATCAAGCATGAATTACAAGCAAACTGCTACGAAGAGGTCAAGGACCGCTGCACCCTTGCAGAGAAGCTGGGGGGCAGCGCCGTCATCTCCCTGGAGGGCAAGCCTTTGTGAGCCCCCTCCAGCCCCCTGCCTGGAGCATCTGGCAGCCCCAGACCTGCCCACGGGGGTTGCAGGCTGCCCCCTTCCTGCCAGACCCGAGGGGCTGGGGGGATCCCAGCAGGGGGAGGGCAGTCCCTTCACCCCAGTTGCCAAACAGCCCCCCCCACCCCCTGGACCTTCCTCCTCCCTCCACCCCTGACGGTTCTGGCCTTCCCAAACCGCTTTTGATCTTGATTCCTCTTGGGTTGAAACAGACCAAGTTCCCCCCCCCCCCCCCGAACCCCTGTTTGGGGGGGGGCCTGTATTTTTTTTAACGACACCCCAGTCCCCCACCTGTTCCTCCCCTTTCCCATGCTGCCAACTTCTAACCGCAATAGTGACTCTGTGCTTGTCTGTTTAGTTCTGTGTATAAATGGAATGTTGTGGAGATGACCCCTCCCTGTGCCGCCTGCTTCCCCTCCCCCCTCTCCTCTGGTCACAGCCACTCATGGAAGCAGGACCAGTAAGGGACCTTCAATTTAAAAAAAAAAAACCACAATAAAAAGGCTCACTAAAAAAAAAACAAACAAACAAGAACCGACCTTCCAATGCAAGAGACAACAGTTCCATCCTTAGTCCAGAAAGACCCCACCTGCTATGGAGCAGCTAAGCCTGTGTGCCACAACTGCTGAGCCCACTCGCTGCAACTACTGAAACCTGCACACTTAGGGTCAGTCCTCTAGCAACAAAAGAAGCCACCGCAGTAAGAAGCCTGCGCGCAGCAAGGAAGTGTGACCCTTCCTTGCTGCAACTAGAGAAAGTCCCGGCAGCAACAAAGACCCGCCGCAGCCAAAAGATACATTAATCTTTTATTTTTTTTAGAAAATTACTTAAGTACGATTTTTTAAAAGCTCAACAATTCATTTACCAAACATCAATAGCAAACTTCATTCTAAATGGTTGAACTCTAGAACCAATTTTCATCAAAATTGGGGAAAGATTGAGATCTCTGCTTACATGTTATTACTCAACAATGTTTTCAGAGGTTTTATCAAATTAGACAAGAAAATGAAGTACCCAGTATAAATATTGGAAAAGAAAGTATAAAATTGTTATTTCCAGATTCCTCGAAGCCTCCACCCCACCCCTTTGGTTCCCTTCATGCAAAACATCTCAAAATAATTATCTAATCTTACTGCCTCCACTTTTACTCCCATTTTGTCTTAAATGCACTAATCAGGCTTTTGTCCCCATTCCTCCACTGAAACAAGGTCACTTTTGATCTTCATGTTGCCAAACCTAACATCAGATCTCAGTCCCCCTTACCTGCCAGATAAATAGCTACTGACTCAGTCAATCACTTTGTCCTCCCAGAAACCCTTTCTTCGTTTGGTTATTGGAGCACCACACTCCTGGTCCTCCTACAGCTCTGCCTTCTCCTTCTCTGTATCTTTTGCTGAATCTTCTTCCCTTTTCCAACCTCTACCTGTTGGCATTCCCCAGGACACGGTCCTCGCATCCCTTCGTCTATTCAGTGTGTTCATTTCCGGCTGTGCTGGGTCTTCATGGCTTTGCGGCTTTCTCCAGCTGTGGCTATCTGGCGCTGCTCTTCCTTGGGCTTCTCTTGTGGCGTACAGGACTCCAGGCACTTGGCTCAGTAGTTGTCGTGTTCAGGCTCCGTTGCTCCTCAGCATGTGGGATCTTCCCGGACCAGGGATCGAAACTGTGTCTCCTGCATCGGCAGGTGGACCATTCCAATGGTCCTTAACCACTGGACCATCAGGGAAGCCAGAGAATGTGAATTTTAAATTTAAAATTTCCATTTACATAAACTCTTTTGTCCACCTGTCAGTGCATCCAACAGAAATACAGGCACAATTAAAGGACAGATACACAAGAATGTGAATTACAATATTGTTTGCAAAGTCAAAAACAAAACAAACACAATAAAACCTGAAAACAACCTGCATTCCATTGACAGGGGAATGCTTGAATAAGCTGTGGCATATTACCAACCTGGAATATTTTGCAGCTATTAAAAGAAAAAAATGAGTTAATTCTATTCATTGACAAGCAAGATCTCCATGTTGAATTGTCAGGTTGCAAAAAAAGAAATTGAATGGAAATGTACATAACATGATCCTACTGTTGATATGAAAGTTACAAAAAACATAAATATGCAACACAATTGTGTGAGGATATACATGAATATATCCATCTATGTATTTCCTCATGTTCACACAATGTTCAGAATGTTACAATTGATTATTTTTGAAAGGAGAGGGGGAGAGAAGAGGCAGGAAAAACATTTTAACTGGTCAAACAAGGACAATAATGTTATTGTTCTTGAACAAGTATGAGATGTACATTCATAACAAAAATGAAGGAACAATCTAATTGTTGGCATCAGGGGTTTGGTTAAATTAATAATGGAATGGAAAGCCCTCCAGAAAAATAAATGATAGCTATTAATATTAGGAACAATGCTGTACATGTATATTTACATGCCGAATGTGTCAAGTGAAAACAACAGTCTACATAGAGCACATACACAGTCAGATCTCTTCTGTTCATGTATTTGTGAGTAAATGAAAAGCAGCCTGAATGAATCAGGGCAAGCTCTCCCCATGCCTGCCTTAATTTCATTTACTTGTATTTTCTAATTTTTCTAAATTAAACTTCAAATCTGAGAGGAAAAAGAGAGGTGAGTTCAGAAGGATGAACAGTATCTCACTACTAGGGATTCCAGAAAGAGAAGAGAGTAGATATGTTAGTCCTTCAGACATGGCCTAGTAACACTGACCCTGGAAGAGAGAGGTCAGTGTTTCAATCTGATCATTCCTGGATTGCAAATTTCCTTCCCTCCTCCTGTCTCCATCCAGACACCAAGTTGGAGAGGCAGTCCCTGTTAGGCCACAAAGGGTACTGCCTCACACACACACACGCGCACACAAATACATAACTAATAAAGGTCATTCCTGGAATTCTTCCAGGCTGAGGAGCACGTGAAGCAGGCTGAGAAGTCTGTGTTCTTCCAGGCTGAGAGGCACGCAGCAACTTTAAAACAGCAGCTTCTCTTGCTAAGCCAAAAATTAAGGTCTATCTCACCACGCAGGCTTCTACATTATTAACAACTAACAGACCATTAAAGCCTGCCTGGTCCTGTCCTTCCCTGACCCCATCCCAGGCCTAGGAGAATCAGAACCCTAATTTCATGTGCCAGTCCTTACTGTTCCCCTTATTTACAGAGGATCAACCTAAATTTCCAGTCTGAGCGGCAAGTTCAAGGTGGTCCATCTCGGGGGCTCTGAAACTCAGATCAGATCTGGTCTCCTGTGCCTTTTCCACTCCACTAGCATTTTAAAAAAGCTTCTGTGAGAATTCCCTGGTGATTCAGTGGTTAGGACTCTGCCCTTCCACTGCAGGGGGCTTGGGTTCAATCCCTGGTCAAGGAACTAAGATCCCACAAGCCACAAGGAGCCTCCAAAAAAAAAAAAAAAAAGGCTTATGTGTCCTTGGCTAATTCTGCACAGAAAAAGATGGCCAGTGTGATGGATGTCCCCCGTGGTGTGCTGGTCAGAGCTCAACAGTAAGCTCTCTGGGGAGAAAAGACAGCTCTGATTTGCAACACTTGCCAATTTCCTTGTCATAAATCCTCTCACTATGGCTGATTTTGCCATCTGCCTGAAAACTGAAGAGCTCTTGGATTCCACCATATCACAATAAACTCAGGCCTCTCCCCAGGGGACCTAGAGACCTAGGGTTCTGACATCTTCTAGGTCAAGTCTTGCTCTGTCTCACCTCAGCATGGCCCTGTTGTTTTCTTTTTTAAAAGTCATTTATAAGGATTGATGTTGAGGCAACGTGGACAGAAGAAGACAGAAACTTGGGAGTCCAATAGCTTTAGTTTCCTACCAATTAAGCAGCCTCACCTCACTTGACCTCCAGTTGCCTCACCTGTAAAATCAGGATAATGATACTTGACAAATTTGTTGTGAAAAATGAATGAGATAATACTCATGAAGTACTTGACAGTCAATATGACTTTTTTCCATACATTACCTGCTCATGACAATTTCTGCTACACGCAGAAATCAGAACAGCAAACTCCTCGTAAGCTTTATTATCATGGATGCGCTGGTTGCACGGGATGAGGGTGGGCAGATTAATAGAGAAACCCATGAGGGACCTTTATAGGTGGTGAAAATATTCTTTACCCTGAGAAGCCTGTGTGCAGGGGTATATCCCTTTGTCAAACCTCATCTAACTGTACACTTACAATCTGAGGATATCATTCTATGGAAATTATACCTCTATTTAAAAATGAAAAAATAGGTAAGGGGACATGATTACAGATTCCAAGTGACTTTTTCTTTTAAATATTATTTATTTAATTTTTGGCTGCGTTGGGTCTTCATTGGTGTGTGAGGGCTTTGTCTAACTGCAGCGAGTGGGGGCCAGTCTCTAGTTGCGGTGTGCAGGCTTCTCATTTTAACGACTTCTCTTGTTTAGGAGGACAGGCTATAGGATGCATGGGTTAGTAGTTGTGGTACAAGAGCTTGGTTGCTCCACGGCATGGGGAATGTTCCCTGATCAGGGATTGAACCCATGTCTCCTGCACTGGCAGATGGATTCTTTACCACTGAACCACCAGGGAAGTCCCCAGATGACTTCAAAAAGCATATAAATCAGCAAATGGATGAGAAAGAGTTGGGCAAAAAGGCTTATTTATCGGGACAGGCCAAAACCCCCCACCTGGCTCAGCCCAGAGATGGCCTGAACTCTCTCTCCAGCATGGAGGCAGCTACTAATCACAGAGACAATAGGGGTTTTGGACATAGGGGAGGGTACTATGTGTCAGGAATCATCACACACCAGCTAACATATTTCCAGCAAGGCACTGCTCAACCCAGGCAACATGACTCAGCTGAAAAATCTCACCCGGCCAGAGTTGGCTGTTGGACCAAGTTTATTGGACCGGCACAGTAATTGACCCGAGCATGCCTTTGAAGACTATGAAGCAACACCGTCCCGCTTCCTAGATTCCTACAGCCATTGCCTTGTGTGATATGCTGAATTCAGTCCTCCCTAACCCATTGGAATCTGTGATCTGACTGGAGACCATTGCCAAGAAACCAAAGGCTTAGCAAGCCCAAAGGAAACATGCCTTGCAATACTAACAAAAAAAAAAAAAAAGGAAGAAGAAAGATGTGGGGAACATTCTCTCAAACAGAAGCCAGTAAGATCTGATCTATTTGTACTTTTACCTGTAAAA